>NC_143574.1:25841370-26145000 GCF_054136105.1 Typopeltis vanoorti | reverse complement strand
CAACATAAAGAAATAATATAAGGGTACAGTATATAGGAGTACAAATAATAACAATATAAGTGTAGAAAGTTTTTTGCTTGGTTATAAAATAAATTATTCTTGACAAATTATATTATAATTTTTGATATTATAATTTATAATATATTATAATTATTGTCAAGAAATTATATTATAAGTTCTTGTCAATAAATGAGTTTAAACGTGGCCGTAAGGCCATCGAAGATGAAGCGCTCTCTGGACGCCCTAAGGCCCGAGATCACTAGAAGGAAATGATTGACAAAATCCATGGTATCGTTATGGAAGACCACCGAGTGAAAGTGCGTGAGATTGCTGAGATTGCAGGCATCTCAACTGAATGGATGTATAATATCCTACACAAAAAATTGCATGAAAAAGCCGTGTGCAAAATCGCATGCGAAAACATGCGATTTTGCACACATTTACGAAGTGTTTGGCGATGTTAATCGCACTTCGCAAGATTTTTTGCGTCGATTCGTGACTGTAGACGAAACTTGGATCCATCACTACACACCTGAGTCCAAGCAGCAGTCGAAACAGTGGACAATGCCCAGAGAAGAAAAAGCGGCCAAGATTGGCGCACAAAAAAGTCCTCTTTCATCAAGAAATGCACGTTTCCACACATCAGCCATCGCAATGGCAAAATTGCACGAATTGAGGTTCAAATTTGTTCCACATCCACCATATTTTCCGGACTTGGCTCCGTTTGAATTCTTCTTGTTCCCTTAAAAATTTGGCTTGGTGGGAAAAAATTTTCTTAGAGCGAGGATGTCATCAAGTCTGTCAATGACTATTAGGCACAATTTGACAAATCCTACTTTTTTTTAGATGGAATGAAAAAATTAGAAACTGGCCGGGCCAAATGTGTAAACCTCGATGGAGACTGTTGAGAAATAAAGGTGATTTTTTCCAAAAAAATGTGTTTAACTTTTTTTTTTTTACCAAACTTTTCAAACAACTCTCGCAGTGTTGTGCCATGAGGATCAAGGCAAGAATATAATGTCTCGCCTAGTAAAAATTAACCAGTCCAAAACACTGAACAAATAACTCTAATCCAGAGTATTTAATAATAAGAGGATAACCATTTTTTTATTTGCAAACAGAAAATATGACTTCTGAACATTGAAGTTGGTAAAGTATATAAGTACTGTATATATAAAATATGAGTTTTTTTGTTGTTGTTGTTGTCAAATGGTGTCTGATTGGACTGCCGTGGAGATCTCAGTAAGTCCCAAGTTGGAATAATCGGAAATATTTCAGAGAAATTAATGGCAAAAGTGTAATTTGAATTAGCTACTGAACATCTCTTACAAAAAAAAAAAAGTGAGCACTATTTGAGAGTTGGAACAAGGGGTCGACATATTTCGAATATGTCAGCTTACTGACAGGAAATTAAATTTCTATTTTTTAACGAATCCTTGTGAATTCACCTTAAATAAATGAATAAATTTTTTTTTCTTTTTTTTTGTAGTATTCGACCAGAGAAGTACCATGTTCAACTTGGACAAGTGGCTTTAAGTGAAGGTACCAACTTTGATCTTGTCGACATCACTACTCATGAAGACTACAAACCGAACCTCTACTATAATGATATTGCTATTCTTCGCCTGAAATATAACATCACACCATCTGCTGAAGTATTTCCTATATGTCTACCATCATCCGATTTGCTTCTCGATCGAATCATAGGAGAAAACGCTACTATTTTGGGTTGGGGAGATCTGGCTTTTGGTAAATGAACAATTTATTTTTTGATTGAAACATACTAACTCAAGCATGAATTTAGTTTATGTATAAAATTTTTTTTTGTGTGTGTGTGTGTGTGTATATATATATATATATATATAAGTTCCGCCGACTGGAGGAACTTTTTCTCAGCCTGTTTTTGACCAATTCCTGAGTTAGTCGATCTCTGGCATGGGCATGTTAGGTACCAAGAGATGGCAGCACTGGTTTGCCAGCCTCTTCATCAGTGGCTGCCTATAATTAGTGATAGACATGGGCAAGCTATCTCTGATTAGCTACTGGTGGAGATTGAACTGCCCACTCAGTCTCCAAAAGCTAGATAGGGTATAAAGGCCTTGCCTACTCCCTATAAGGGAATAAAAGGTGTTAGCTGATTATTATTATTATTATTATATATATGAGATCATCCTTGAATAATTTTGTGATGGGAAAGTTTATATAAATATTATGTTGCAAAGAAATAGAAATAAAGGAACTTAAAATAAATCTAATGCGAAAAATTTCTTTCTTTTTTCTATGTGGCTTCCAACTCATGACAGGTTTTATGTAAACTTAGAGCGCATTTGTACCATGGATGGACTGAGTTTTTTTTTTTTTTTTTGAGAGGATTTTTATAAATTTTATATATATATATATATATATTGTATTTTATTTTTACACACTTTGGGAACTCTGCTCTAGAGAGCCACTACAGGCCTACAATAAACAGGGTGGTTGCCTCCCACTGGGTAATGAAATTCATTTTCCTAATGTCCATGATGGGATTAACTCACAACCTGTTGGTTGGAGAGCAGATATTCTAACCATTTGTCCAATCAGGCTGGCAAATTTCTCTCTGTGCTGTATTTTCAAAATATTTTGAGATGAGTTATGTATATGTATACATTAGTGTATTTGTATTTTATTTATTTATTTATTTTTACTGTTCTTTCAAGAATGAAAGAAGAAACTGAAAAGTCTCAAGAATGAACACGTTTATTTTTAGACTTTTTTATTTTGAGAGAAAAAAACAAAGACATGGAAAATATGATCAATAAGCAAGTAGAGCATCGATGAAACTCAGTAGTTAGAATATGGACTCGAAAACAGATTAACCATTGTCTACAGTGTGTTCCAACTGTTAACTTTAGTATCAGTGCCTATACAGGAGATACAGTACATCAATGGTAGCATCAAACTAATGCAGATTAGTGGTCTAACTGAACAGTGTTGATATTATCACACATTGGTTTTTGAACAATAAAATAGAATGATTCATTGCATCTACTGTCATAATATTTCATGCGGAACCCCTTTGCAGAAATGGAAAAGCTTGAATTATTTCAATGAAATTGCTAAAGTTTGTTTTTTGGATCAAAACATAAATACAAACTTTGAACAATGCAAAAATATATATGAGCCTCCTTAGCTAAGTTGGTATTAACAATGTCCTGTTGGGTGAAAAGACTTTGGTTCGAATCCCATCTAGTATAAATAGATCCTTTATTAGAGTTTCCCAACTGAAGCAAGTTAAAAGGTCTGATACACAGATGGAGGGGTTCTTTTCCAACTCGGATCACTCATCCAGCAAACCATGCATACTGGCCAGAGACTACACACAATTCACAAATATCTAGACCTTTTAGGATTAAATACCCTCCATAGTATTATTCTTTAATGAAGCAAATTACTTTGCTGCCTAATACGTTTCATGATTATTTTTTATGACTCCCATTGACAAAAGGTTGAACACAGTACATTAGTACTGTGAATGGGTTACAATTTATTTATTTTTTATGATTTGTTGTATTTTTATTGATTGTTTACACAGTCCGGAAACCTTGCTCTAGAGACCAAACATGGAACTTTTTTTCACGCCACTTCTAAAATTATGGCCAAAACAACTAAGACTATGAGATTAGTGTATTATGTGATTTCATTGTTTTTCTGGATGGTTTACCCATTTTACAGGATGAAAAATGAGTTTATCCTGGAGGGGAAAAACTCTGCTTTTCTCATATTGTTGAATGAGGATGATACAATTATATATATGGTAATAGGATGTTCAAGATAATGGCTGACATTAATTATTATTATTATTTGACACCTCCATGGAGTCCAAAGGCTCATCGAGGGAGGGCACCTGCTCTACAACTCAATCCACCAACTGACCACAACTACACCAATGCCATCTACTGCCGACCACCACAAGTATATTTCCAAAGACAATCGCAAACATCCATGCCCACGGCAGGATTCAAACCCACAGCCTTTTGGCTGGAGATCGGATACGCTAACCCCTCGGTCAGCCAGGCTGGCAGTTTAAAAAGGAGATTTTAGTTATTTGGAAATGTAACAAGGTAAATTATGGAGAACTAGAGGTCATTCCTGGAAGCTATATAAGGAGGGTGTGAGCAGGGGAGTGAGAAGCAGGTTTTTTGCATGCAGAGTTGAATAATTGGAATGCCTTGCCTTAGAGTGTGGTGTCCACAGAGAATTTGAGTGTGTTTAAGGTGCAGTATGATGAGTTGTGTGTATGATGAAAGGACCTCCTAGATGAGTCTTTGACTCCATGGGTCTTAGGGTAGTAATAATAATAATTATTTCAGTGCACATTCTATGTAACAATGATCAATTAAAAAAAAAAAAAGTTGTCTCAACAACCAAATAAACATCACAACTTGCCTCAGTTCCTATCTTTGGTGACAAAGTCATGAACAATAGTGGCCAAATAAAACTACAATTCTGTAGTTTTATTTGGTGTTTCTGTCCAAATAAAACTACAGAATTGCAAATCCAAACAGGAAAATTATTTAAAATATTTTCACGTAAAAGGTGTAGCACATGCTTCATTTCATGTCTATTGCTGTTGTCCAAAACGTCATGATAGATCTTTTAAATGCTGTCTATTTTTGAATGTTCATAGAGGTAACTTCAGTTTGTTGATTATAACTCATTGATGATGGGGATAATTAAATTACCATTCTAATTATTAATTAAATTTTGACACATTATGTAACCAAACTGTGCAGCTTTCAGTTTGTATGCTGTATTACATGCAAATTTCTTATCAATTCAAAGTGACACTAGCTTTGACTAGCAGGAAATCATGATTAAATCAAGCTGACATTTTAATTTTCTCCCTCCCAAATGATACAACTGGGCTAAATAGCAATTATGGGAAATTTCAAAATAATCTAATCTTAGTGTAAATAACAAGAATGATGTTCTATGTCTGTATGCAAGGATCACAGAAACAAATGTGCTACTTACTCTGTATTTATTTCGCCGAGGAATATTTATAAACAGCTTCATAGTGTTTTGCAAATATATAAAAAATGTATGTGAAAATAAATAGCAAAAAGGAGCCATACACTGAGTTATGATACCCTCATCCAGAATGAAACACATTCAGTATGACTGTGTCATAAAGGGTAGAAATAATACTGTACACAATGACTATATAGTGGGGGTGCATATGATTATGTAAACCAGACTATTAAAAGTTGCAAATCTATACAGAAAAATATTACGGCGTTTAAAAAGGCATGATCAATGGGATTTAGGTTTTTTTTCTCAGGTGTGGAATATCTTCTTAGTTGTCCACCAGGCAAAACCACCTCCTGTCCATGAACTGTAAAGAAGCATAGCAAGTAGAGGCTAGTGGTGAGCGAAAAGGTGACATGCCTACTTGTGCAAGCTAAATGACAGGTGATTATGTGGCAACAACGTCATAATAAAACATCCTGGAGAATGATGAGCTGTACTCTCACATGTACCAGGTTGCAAAGCTGTAGGCTCAGAACACACCATGTTTTGACTGAATGTCATCACTGAAAACTGCTACCATATCAGTAAGAGGCCACTTGAGCACACTGGAAAAAAGTGAAAGATGTGTTGGCTGACAAATACAGCTACATCACACACATATGAAAGGCAATGTATCTGAAGCCTACAACATGACTCTTTGAACGGCTTTGACATCCTACATGGTTTTCATTGTCTGTGCAGTGGAACATTGTATGGCTTATGGGTAAAAAATTTTTATACACTTTGTATTTACCACCACTAATGTATGACCAGTGTGGTCCACTGGCAGCTCACAGCAGATGTTGCATCTGTTCCTAGATGGATCTTCCAGGATGATAATGTGCCATATCACTGGGCCCACACTGTAAGGCATGTTCATGAAACACAGAGGAAATTTTAGTTAGTTGATGAATTTCATTCTCCTGCTTAGTAGAGGCATAGAGAAGTTAATGTTTGGTATCTGAAGTAGGGGTCCACATTGTCTAACCCTAAGTCCATTCACAGGTTTACATTTTCATACATTGCTTCATCGAATGGCTGGAGAATTCACAGGTTCTCGATTCACCAGAACACTTGGGATTTCTGGAATGTGCCAGAGACATCCCACATCATGACTACAAATCCACTTTGACGTCATTAGACAGTGGAATCAATATTGTAGAGGTAATGACTGTTATGAAAGGTGTCCAATATGATATTAAATAGGTCATTAAAATTTAATGTTATATCAGTGTCATTAGCTGAAGGAAATGCATCCATTTCTACATATACCCTTAGCATTCCATAGAAATCACATATATTGTTGGATATTTCTGCTGAATCTTAAAGGGCTTTTCTCCCCTTTCTTTGTTAAGATTCCCAAGTTAGAGATGTTAAAATTTAACTGTTTTGTTATTCAAGTAACAGTATTTTTTATCTAAAAATAATAACAGTCACATTTCAAATATCAAATGTATTATAAGGCTCATAATACATTCAATATTTGAATGTAACTACAGAGGCTCCAATAACTATATTGGAGCCTCTGTAGTTCAGTTAGTATAGACAGTCCTTTGATTGGAATGACTTGGGTTTCGAAACCATCTAGGACAAGGAGACCTTATAAGGTCTTTTCAAATGAAGATGAGTTAGCCGGTCTCAACTGATCCCATGAGCACACATCTACCAACAAAAATACTTATTTGTAGAGTGATGCAGAAGAGGAATGGCAAACCATCTGCATTAAATAGCCTAAAATCCCTAATTAGGAGAATCAACTTGTCTTGGATAGACGAGAATGTGATGGATGGAAAATTGCAAAATTACTGAAAAAGGTTTAACAATATAGTAAACTTCACTGATTGCATCTCTTTTTCATTGCAGGAGGTCCATCCAGTCATCTTCTTCAGGAAGTTGAAGGAATTCCAATAGTTCCAACATCGCAGTGTGAAAAAGCCTATGACAAAGTTCTTGACTCTCCATTTCCTAGGGGATTTAGTCCCAACTTCATTTGTGCTGGTTTACCAGAAGGAGGCAAAGATGCTTGTCAAGTAAGTGTAAGTTATTTATTTGGAATAAAGTGCACTGAATTAATGCCATGCAAGTATTTTATTATGTTCATATTTCTTCTTTGTTCCAATTGTTTGAGGATTGCATTACATGTACTCAGTTTGTCCATCTGTGTTTCTAATAGATCATTTTATATAAAAATGATGAGGAAGAATAGCCTACTATGGATTTTAACCCATTGAAGAGAGATAGAGAGAACTATGACCGAAATGTCTCTAGTCTTTTTCAGCACCATATTAAGTTAGCTGATCTCACATGTGATAATGGGATTGTTTTGTAAATGCTATTTTAGAACATCTCCTTCTACACACGGTACCAGATCGAAATTTGTCTCGCATTATAATTATACACAGTGATGTATAATTTATTATAAAATATATTGTAGCATTTATGATATATTCATAATTATTCAAAAAAAATTTTATTAACCATGTGTAGCTCAGTGGAAGTGGTGCTTGCATCCTCTGCGTTTGGTCGCTCGAAGTCAGACTTAAGTTCAAATCAAGTTGCCGACTGGAGGAACTTTTTCTAAGCCTTTCTTCAACCGATTCCTAAGTTAGTCAATCTTTGGCAGGGGCAAGCTCGTTTTTCCTCCTGGAAACTTGAGTTTTTTATCCCGTAAACTCAAGGAAATTGACCATAGTACCCACATTATTTCAGACAGTAACATATCTTGTTAGGGTTAGGTACCAAGAGATGGCAGCGCTTGTTTGCCAATCTCCTCATAGGTGGCTGCTATAATTAGTGATAGACATGAGCAAGCTATCTCTGATTGGCTACTGGTGGGGATTGAACTGCCCACTCAGTCTCCAAAAGCCAGATAGGGTATAAAGGCCTTGCCTACTCTCTATAAGGGAATAAAAGGTGTTAGCTGATTTTTTTTTTTTTTTTTTTTTGATTTATACACACACAAAGGGTTGTGAAAAAAATAAAACACATTAGTGCTATATGTGGCTAAGAGAAAAGAAGGAATTTGATTTGTTTGATGTTTCTTGAACAGCTGACATTGTAGTCTTTGAGGAAACCAGAATGAGGGACTCACTTCCAGAAGAATAGAAACATATGGAATGAATGAAGAGGAAGCGATGTTTATTCATTAAGTCTGAAGCTTGACAGCAAATGGATATTTGACCAGCACTTCTCATGTTCTTACAGTCTCAAAAGGCAGTGAAGGAATGATAATGGCCATTTCAAATTATTATAAATTTCAAACTATTTAAAATATATTATATTCATTCAAATTAAATTAGATAGAAAGCAAATAATGGGCAATGTAATGTTTAGTTACCTCTGTATAAATATGCACCATATACACACACATGCCTATCATGAGATTGAAACTGATGAATACTGTAAACAGATTTAATAGAAAAAGATCACACTACAGAAACACAACTTGATAGGGGAAATAACATCACTTCAAAAGCAGGTTTTAGGAATCAATATTGAGAAGACTAAACCAGCAAAAGGAAAATAACAGAAAATTTTGTACACACGCAGTCAATGCTAAACATGGGCTTTACTTATTCACCCATAATTAAATAAAAGTAATTTGATTAATTAAAAAGGTGATAAGCTACAAAAATTTAATTATTTTAGTTAAATCTCAAACATCCATTTCTGTTTCAGGCTCCAGACTACAATCAGAGTGCAACTATCATATGGTGCTGATCTGTACATTGTTAAACTGGAAAGCATAGCAACCCAAAGAAATCATGTCATGGACTATTTGAATAACACATTAAATAAATATCAAAAAAAAAAGTTTATTTAGAAACTCATGCTAGATAATAACAATAATTTGACATTTCCTAAATGCTCTTGTAATACATTACAAGCAATTATAGCAGCTTTATGTTTCTCAGGACCCCATATCATCTATAAGAAAATCTTATAATTACATACACAAAAAACATTTCCTTTTCCGCAGTACTAAACCTTTATAGCAAAAAATAAGAAGGGCTATGATGGCAAACGATTCGATGTGTAGGTGTGTGTAGAAGGAATGGATGCAAGATTTTAGATGTGTGGAGCAAGTTTGAGAAAAGATTAGGTTTGTATAAGAGGGACAGCCTACACCTGAATATATCTGGTATCAGGAATCTAGAAAAACTAATAACTGGTATGAAATCTAACAAGAGTCAGGGAAACTAAATTATAAAGGGAGGAATGGTGAGAATGTTAATGTAATTGTAATAGAACTGTGTTAATGATGGAATGGGCTTTGTCATGGAAATCTCGACAAGGAGAGAACGATTTCGACTTTGTGTTCGTCCAGTTCAGACCCATCAAATGTGTGCAAAGATGTCTACATTTATAAAGCATTAGAGAAGAATAGAGATCTGCAAGTTGTTCAACTGTGTCCTGCAAACTGCAGACAAGAGTATGAGTATACAAAAGAACATGCAGATAGACTATTATGTCTGTACACAAATGCTAGGAGTATCAGAAACAAATGGGGTAGAGTTTGTTGCCTTAGTCAATATGTTGGGACCTCAGATTGTAAGCATTAGTGAGACCTGGCTATCAGAATCAGACATACTAACTGGTATCAAGTGTAAAGGGTACAGTATTTTTAGAGAGGATAGGAGAGGAGGGAGCGTGCTGCCAATGATATTGGATAACTTGAATCCAGTTAGAGCTGAGACCTATGATTGTAGTAATACAACTAACAGTATTTCATGTGGCAGTGAATTTAAAACCATCTGGTGTGAGGCGGAATCTAACAAGATCAATTACATAGTGGGATGTTGTGGGTGTTGTTACAGACCTGGTGGGTCAGTTGCTAGTGATGAAGAAATGTATCACCAAATAGAAAAGATGAGAGCGAAAAGAGTAATCATAATGGGAGACTTTAATTATCCAAATATTGATTGGATCGCAGTAGAATCTCGTGAGGAGAATGAAAATGCATTTATTGAGATGTTGCAGGGCAACTTCCTCAAGCAGCATGTGACAGAAGGAACTTGAGGTCAAAGAGTGTTAGATTCGATCATAGGGTCAGAAGGCGTTTCAGTTAAAGACATAACTGAAACTGTAACTATTCTGCCTCTGGTTGGTGACAGTGATCATGCAGTACTCACTTAGGAAGTGACAAAGTTTATGAATGTTCCATTCAGAAAAGGTTACATGCTGAACTACAAAGCAGGAAATTATGACCAACTGAGGAGTATACTGACTTCAGTGGAATGGGATCAGTTGCTGGATGGGAAGAATATCGACAGTGCATGGGAAGCATTTAAACATTCATAAATGAAGCGATATCAGAATGTGTCCTGAGAGTTCAAAGAATAAATAGGATAGGAGTCAAATGGATGTGTAATCTTATTAAGCAAGAGATTCATAAGAAAAGGATGATGTGGAAGGAATACCATAAGGATGATGTCCATTATGAAAATTATAAGCAGCACGCTAGAATAGTCACAAATGTTGTACAGAAAGCAAAGTCCGAGTACAAAAAAAAACAGCTCTGCATGCTAAAGACAACCCACAAGAATTATATCAATATGCTGCAAGTAAAAGAAAGAATGAATATGAAAGAATAAGTCCGCTAAATGCAGATGGCATCAGGGTTACAAATGCAGACGAGGTTGTTCAACTAATGAGTGCCCATATTGCTAAAAGCTATCAACCTGGTGTACATGACATTGAGCTCACTGCTACCTCTTCACTGGATGAAAAAACTCAGGTGTATGAGGACAAGGTATTAGAGCTGTTGCACAAACTGAATAAGAATCAGCAATAGGGACTGATAGGATATCAGAACGAGTGCTAAAAGAGTGCTCAGCTAAACTGGCTATTCCTTTGACCAGGCTGTTTAATATAAGTCTCCGAACAGGGAAGATTCCACAGGGATGAAAAGAATGTATGGTAATTCCATTGCACAAGGGTTATGCAAAGACTGATGTGTCTAACTATCATCCAATTAGTATCTCAGGAGTGGTGGTGAAGATTTTGGAAAAATTGATTAGGGCTTGCATTCAGAAATGGGTTGACAGTGAATCTCTACTTTGCAATGAGCAACATGGTTTACTAAGGGAAGATCGTGTTTTAGCAATTTTAGCATTCTATAACAATGTTACCGTTGAACTAGACAAGGGGAATGGATACACCATGATACTTTTGGATTTTGCTAAGGCTTTTGACAGAATACAGCATGGTAGACTGTTGCATAAATTGAAGAATAAGTATTTGGGTTATAGAATACTAGTGTGGATAACAGGATGGCTGACTGACAGATGTTAAAAAGTGGTATATGGGGGATGTGAGTCTGCAAATTTAAGGTAATGAGTGGTGTACCACAAGGAACAGTCCTTGGTCCACTGTTATTCAATTTTTACATTAATGATATTGCAAAGGACTTGACAAGTGACATATTATTTGCTGATGTTGCAAAGATATGTAGGGTAATCAGGAATGCTGCTGATATGCACTACTTGCAGAATGATTTCAATAGACAGACAAGAATTGTGGTCATGGGAAAAATAGATGTCAGTTCAATGTCAGTAAATGTAAATTCATTCACTTCGGCGTGATTAGATATGAGAATGTCATATTTTATTGGTGGGATTATGCAGTGGTGTAGCTAGAGCTTTTGCCGCCCCTCACACCAAAAATACTACAAAAAGTCAAAACGACGTATAGGGAAATAAATTAAAACACTGTTTATTTTTGAAGTAAAACTTTAATTTCAACATTCTAAAATGTTCTTTTTCTTGCTTTTCTGTTAGCAAAATCATCGATGACATTGGAGAAGTCTATTTCATAGTAATGTAGGTAATTCTTAATCAATTTTATTTAGAAAAACACCTCTAACAACTAGCAACACTTACAGCAATTGTGAGGAAAATTCGCAGTAGTATTACAATACTTGGAAATGAGTTCTCGAGACTGTATTTTAGAATTAACTGCAAAAGTTCGAAAACGTTCAAAGTGTCTGGGGTGGACTCCCCCCCCCTCTAGCTATGCCTCTGCATTAAACCTTCTTTTACAAAGAATTTTATAACTGCACGATACTCAATTTTATCCATTTCAAGGGACATACAACACTTTCTTCAGACAGCTGTATAAAAGCAAACTACTTGATAGAATGACTTGCAATTTCACATGGATGCTTATGACAGGTGTACCAACTTAGGGAAAAAAAACCTTGCCAATAATGTTGCCATCTATGGTTGAGGCTGAGAACTTTTCAGATACAATAACTTAGACCACTTCAGTTTAAATGCATCACGGAAAGTCCACCACACATGAAATCATTTAAAGAATATCTAATCCAGTTTGTTATACATGTAATAAACATGATCATCAGTCTTGATATGGAAGCATACAGCAAAATGCGTATTTATAACTCCAGTAGAGACAGATCTATGTTACCCTGAAAAGAGGCAACTTATAATCAAATAACTGCAATGTTGTTACTAAAGCATTTCCTCACTGCTATACTATGGAGAAACAACAACCATCAATCCATATTTTACATCTATAAAACTGAATTAAGACAATTCTCAAATTTCTTTGATTTTTAATAGACATGTTTCCACATAACTGTAACAATACTGCACTTTAATATCAAACTGCACAGACAAGTTACAGTCATCACTATAAGAAAGGGAGCTTTGCCATCTCAAAGTAACAAATCTCTATTTTCACCTTAAATTTTTGATGGCATATGAGATCCATAAACACTATTAAAAACCAGAAAAAAAGGTATTTAGTAGATTCTTTAATTTAAGGTGATATGGTCAGCATTTATAGTGAAGAATTTATGGAGACAAAAATACATGTGTTGGAGTAATTACTTTACTTATAATTAAGAAAATAACATTCGACATTCAACCTCTATATTGAAGTCATCATCAGGAAAACATAAGCACAAGACACAAGCTACATGTGTCTTGTGCTTATTTATTTAACAAAAGTTAAATAAATCTAAGTGCTTTGTTAATCATTTGACCTAGCCTGACCTCTTGTGAAAAAAAAAATAATAAAAATAAATATACATATATATATATAAAAATATATAAAGTAATTAATAAATTATTTTTTATGCATATCAGTATAATACACAGATGATAGAAAAAAAATAAAAAATCTCTAAATAAATAAAAATAAAGTTTTATAGTGGAATTACGTTAAACACATCTCTACAGCCCTCTTATATTAAAGTTTTCTTGTGTTAGGGTTCTGCCATCATGTTCTGGATGCCATATATGTTGCAGATGGGTCCTTTATATTCTTGGAATTACTAATCCATCATTCATGTTGCGATTCGGATGATATTTCAGCATCTCACAAGCTTCCTTGAACTTTCTTTCAAACTAGGTTTTGGTATGGTGTAGGGACTTGGTGCATTTCAAAAACGTGGTTTGAAAGAAAGTTCAAGAAGCTTTTGAGATGTTGAAACATCATCCAAATCTCAAACAAAAATGATGGATTAGTAATTCCAAGAATATAAAGGACCCATCTGCAACCTATATAGTATCCAGAACATGATGGCAGAACCCCAACACACGAAAACCTTAATATAACAAGTCTTGCACTTGGTCAAGTTCCTAAGGAGGGCAAGATTGTGCCACTTCATAAAGGAGGTGATCGAACTCAAGCATAAAACTATAGGCCTATCTGTGTGTCAGGTGTTGTGGTTAAGTTGTTGGAGAAGCTTGTGAGAACTAGGATCCAGAGTTGGGTTGACAATAATGGTATTATCTTTGATGGACAGCATGGATTTGCTAAAGGGAGGTCATGTTTTAGTAATCTACTTATTACAATAAAGTAACTGCTTCCTTGGACAGAGGAGAAGGATACACAGTAATATACTTGGATTTCACAAAGGCTTTTGATAGAGTATCTCATGATAAGTTGACAGTCAAACTAGAGCAAATGGGGTTGGATATTAGATTAGTACATTGGATTGGAGACTGGCTATCTGATAGGTATCAACAAGTTGTGTATGGGGGTGCAATATCCAGGAAAAGGAAAGTCACTAGTGGAGTGCCTCAGGGGTGTGTTTTAGGGCTATTACTGTTTAACTTGTATATTAATGATATTGGCAAAGATTTGGATGGAGATATTCAGTTGTTTGCAGATAATGCAAAGTTGGGACGAACCATAAAGAGTAGTGAAGATATTGTGGCCCTACAGGAAGACTTGAATAGATTGAGTGATTGCGTACGGAAATGGAGATGTGAATTCAATGTTGCAAAATGTAAGTGTTTAAAATTTGGAAAACAAAGATGGGATGCAGAATTTATGCTTGGTGAGAATATATTGTTGGAAGTAGAGGAAATAAGATATCTGGGGGGGTGATAGTTAAGGATCTAAAATTTAGGGGACACATAGCCAAAATTGTGAAGACAACACAAAGGCTTCTAGGAATGATGCAGAGGATACTGACGTGTAGAAGTAGGGAGATTCTTGTTCCATTGTATAAGGCTTTGATTAGGCCACACATGGACTATTGTGCCCAGATTTGGTCACCAGGTTTTCAGAAGGATGAAGAGATGTTGGAAAGGGTCCAAAGGTGACTGACTAAGGTAGTTTCTGACCTCTGGAATGTCGAATATGAGGAAAGATTGAGAAGATGTAATTTGCAGAGTCTGGTGGACAGGAGGAAGAGGGGAGATATGATAGAGATCTACAAGTTGGTAAAGAGTTGTTATAGGATCAATGCTGCAGAAGTTCTACAGAGAATAGTGGGAGATCAGGAGAGAACCAGAGGTCATCCCTGGAAACTGTATAAAGAGGGTGTGAGTAGGGGAGTGAGAGGCAGGTTTTTTTCGTGCAGAGTTGTGAATGATTGTAATGCCTTGCCTGAGAATGTGGTATTTGCAAGGAGTTTGAGTGTGTTTAAGACATGGTATGATGAGATGTGTGTGATAAAAGGACCTCCCAGATGAGTCTTTGACTCCATGAGATCTTAGGGTAATAATAATAATAATAAGAGTGCTGTAGAGATGTGTTTAATCTAGTTATGCTATAATACTTTATTTTTTATTTATTTAGATTTTTTTATTTTATTTTTTCTATCATCTGTATATTATTATATTGATATGTACAAAAAAACTTATTTTATTTTGTATTACTTTATATATTTGTATATATTTTATTTATTATTATTATTTTTCACCAGCGGTCAGACAAGGGTAAATGATTAACAAAGCATTTAAATTTATCTTACTTCTGTGTATGTCACGTAGCTTATGTCCTATGCACATGTATGTTTTCCTGATGATGACCTCGATAAATTCTTCACTATGAAAGTATTTAGTAGCGTTCTCTCCTCTAATACTTTATTTAGTAGTAGAATATATTTACAATTATAATGATTATCACAATATATAAAACATGAAATGATTTATGAATAATTATTACATAATTAAACAGGCATTAATCATATATATTAATGCTTCATATTACAAAAGTAGCACACTAACACCTCCTGTGTGAAATCAAAACATAACATATCAAGTAGTAATTGACATACCATAAACTACTTTCTGACAACACTTGCAGCTTTATACTTGATTCTTCTAATTTCCTACCAATAATAGTCATTTTCTGCTATGACCCCCTTGTTCAACACTGCAATTTATTGGCAAAACTATTAAACTAGATAAAACTAAACATTTATTTGCCAAGAGATATTTTATTTATACATTTTTATATATTTTATATCTTTTTTTCTATAAAAATATATTGTAGGAAGGAGAGAGTGTTATTGAAAGATTTTTAAATCATTTCTTATAGATTCTTTTTAAATTTAAAAATCATCTTGCATAATTTTTAGAAAAAAAATGAACACAAAGAACAACACTAACGAATATAGTACACACTAAAAAGATATTATTATTGAACTACTGACATATCAGAAGACATTAGCATAATATAAGATTGCAATCTACATTGTTACTTTTATAATGAACTCAAAATATTTAAAATTGATTCTGAGTAATTTATTTTCTAGGGAGATTCAGGAGGTCCTTTAATGATTAATCGCGAAGATTCCTGGATAGTAATTGGCATCGTGTCCTTTGGCTTCAAGTGCGCTGAACCAGGATTCCCTGGTGTGTACACTTGGATTCCTTACCATTTCAAATGGATTGAAAACTACATTAGGAAAGCAAATGAGATATTTATAAATCAAGAAGATCGATTTCTGGACATTATATGTTTGTGCTAAACATTAAAAAAAAAATTTCTTGCTTGTACTGAACATCGAGTAACTGCCTTGAATAGTATACCTCATCATGCAACACTCCAATAATGTTTCTTCATAGAGAAAATATAATCTGTTTTAATTCTCGTTCTATAAGTAATCTTTTATTAGTTTAAGAGAACAACTTGTACACAGTTAAACTATGATTATGTTATAAAAATATCTGCTTGTCTAGATTTCCCCTTTCACTACAAAGAATTATAATTCTTACTGTGTACTTCATAAATATAATTTCCTAGACTTTTTCTACCACCTCTGAAGACATTTCTCTTTATGTAATCTTAATCCTTCCTCTCACTGTCTTAGTCCGTCCCAAATTTGGTTTCATTACAATTGACTGCAAGTAAGAAGCATTTCAATGGTTTTTTTTCTGTTCTTTTTTTTTTTTTTTTTGCTATAATGCTCCTTTTAATAATCCACAGCACTATACTACATTTTCTTGCAGTTCTCTCTTTTAATGCCCATCTATGTCTGAGCGTAAGAGCGAGAAAGATTCTATTAATTCATTCTGTGCTGAAGCTTCGCATTCTTAAATAATATTTTTGCTGATTAATAACCAACAGTTTATAAATTCCTCTTAATTTATAAATGAAGATGGATAAATTGCAACTACAAGAACAAAATCAAAAATATATGAGACAGCTTATTTCATAGGAAACTTAGTACTATCTATATATAATATCCACATATAATAGTATCTATATATACATTTTTTTTTTCTTTCTATCACATTTTAACATGATGAGTTGCAGAATCAAAGTCTGTACTCAAGCACAGTATTCTCATCATTCCCACTTTAGCATATTTGCTCTCCCCTGTGCATCAAGCTCTGCTACAAAATTGGTAAGACAGTGACAGAAATGTATGAAATGATACACCATGCATCTGGAAAGAACAACATTGGGTTGTCATATGTCAAGGCAATGCTGATCACATTTAATGTAGAGGGTCTAGTGCAAGAGGAATTTTTTTTTCCCAAGAACACACAATGGATCAGACTGTCTACACAACCAATTTTCATTTCCTTTCATATGCAACTTCTCAAAAATGGTTTTTGCTTACTTGGCTTCTGCATCATGACTATGTATTATTATTATGTAACACTTCCAGGGAGTTCAAAGACTCATCGAGGAAGGGGATTTGCTCTACAACTCTCTGTCTCAACCAACTACCTTCATCATCCACACCAATGCCATCTACAGCCGACCACCACCACTAGTACTTTCACAGACAATCACAAACATCCATGCCCACGGCAGGATTCGAACCCGCAGCCTTTTGGCTGGAGAGCGGATATGCTAACCACTCGGCCAACCAGACCGGCATGTATCTGTCCTGAGTGTCCAGAAATTTTTACTCAAGCACAGTATTTCTCATCATTCCCACTTTAGCATATTTGCTCTCCCCTGCTTCATCTCCAGGCTGAAGAGCACCACAAAAGAAAGCCACTAGACACTACTATTTCATGATGTCACAGATACCTGAAAATAAGACAGATGTAGGTCATTCCCAAACAAGTTCAAAAGAGATACAATGAAGGGATCACTGAGTTAGGAGAATAATATTTTGAAAGAAATAACTCAGAATAATTTGAATGTACTTTAATTTCCATTCAAAAAAAAAATAAAAAAAGAGAGAGAAAAGTTCCACATAGTTTGATTAACCCTGTTTTATATACAATCCATAAAAATATAACAGTATTTATTATAAATACAAAACTTGATCCTTTTAAGCAATACATTTAAGGATATAAATATATATGATGGTCTGTGCAAAGGAGGGAAATCATAAATGTGCTGGTCATGTATCTCCAGAAATTGGTATTTCCAGTGGAACAGCTAGAGGTTTTTGGAATAATATTGCTTCCACCAGATAGCTGATGCTTGCTGCTATCACTACAGTCAAGAAGAGCCACATATTGAAACTCATAACCACCAACATCACTATATAGCTCACTGTCAATTCTACCATATGAAGCATAGTCTGGAGTAAATGCAACTGTAGCCTAAAAGAAAGGGGAAAAAAAAAGCAAATATAAATTGCACTAAGAATCCAAATCTAATGCTAAAATATTTTTGTTAATTTATTTTACTTTATGGTTTTATAATAAGTGCTAACAATTGACAGTAGTTGTTAGCCAGCCATTACTATTGTTAATGTTTTATTATTGATCAATAAGAATACAAATTATTTTATGATATATTCTTGATCTGGATTCAAGAAATACAATGATTGCTAAATACATATTATCACCAAATTTTCTAATAATGTTGGGCATGTCGATATTTATTACCATATGACCTCCATGGATTCATTGTGGGAGGTACACACTACTGCACACAATGCTCATCCAGCTGTGCTTTAAACTGATTCAATGTGTCTACGTTCTCTACAACACACTCAAGCAATACATTCCGCTCACCAACCACTCTCCATGCACAGAACCTTCTCCTCACTCCTCTGCTTACTCTCTTTATACAGTTTCTAGTGATGGTCTCTTGTTCTACCCCCCCTTCTCATTCTGTGAAAAATCTTTTCCATGTCAACTTGATAGCAACCCATGACAAGCTTATGTTTCAATCATATTCCTCCTATTCACAAGGCTTTGCAACATACATTCTCTCAATCTGTCTTCATACTTCACATTCTAAACACCACTGATCTCCTTTGTAAATCTTCGCTGGACCCTTTCCAACATATCTTCATCACCATGAAAACCCAGTGACCAATCTGTGCACAATAATCAATATGAGGTCTGATCAAGGCCTTATACAATGGCATCATAACCTCTCTATTTCTACAGTCCTCCGCATCATTGCCATTATCTGATGTGATGTCTTCACAACTTGTGCAATGTGGCCCATGAATTTCAGGTCCTTGTCCACCATCACTCCTCTCCTCTAATTCCTTTAAAGTCTCCCCACCAAGTGTATACTTTGCAACATTGAACTTACAGTTATACTTACCTGCCCACCATTCATGCAATCTATTCATGTCCTCTTGTATGGTCATAATATCTGCTTGACTGCGTTGCTCTCCCCAGTTTGGCATCATCTACAAACAGCTGCATATCACTAGTTAAACCCATCCCAATATCTAACATGCAAATTGAACAACAATGGTCCCAAAACAGCCTGTGTAGCTCAGTGGATATGGCGTTTGCATACCATGGCGCTTGACCGCACGAAGAAGACTTTGTTTCAGGGTATCAGAAGGCTTAGGAAAATTTCCTCTAGTCGTCAACTAGAGGAAATTTTCCTAAGCCTTTTTTCGACCAGTTCCCGAGTTAGTCGATCTCTGGCATGGGGAAGCCGGTTTTTTCTCCCAGAAACTCAGGTTTTTCATCCAGTAAACTCAACAAAATCGACCATAAAAAAGCCTTTTTTCGACCAGTTCCCGAGTTAGTCGATCTCTGGCATGGGGAAGCGGGTTTTTTCTCCCAGAAACTCAGGTTTTTCATCCAGTAAACTCAACAAAATCGACCATAAAACCTACATTATTTCAGACATTAAATATATTGTGTTAGGATTAGGGATCACAAGATGGCAGCACTTGTTGAGCCATCTCTCTTCACTGCATGCTGCTTAATTAGTGATAGCCTTGGGCCAGCGATCTCTGATTGGCTGCCAGTGGAGATTGAACTGCCCATTCAGTCTCCAAAAGTTAGATAGGGCTAAACGGCCTTGCCTACTCCCTATACGGGCATATAATGGCATTAGCTGATTTTTTTTTATTTGGTCCCAAAACTGACCTTTGTGGTACACCACTAGTGACTTTCCTCTTTTGGGATACTGCACTCCCATATACAACTTTCTGATAGCTATCTGACAGCCAGTCACTGATCCAACTCAGAAGTTTGTTATCCAATCCCATCTGTTTCAATTTATTTACCAGCTTGTCGTGTTGCAATCTATCAGAAGCTTTTCCATCTAAGTACACCACTGTATATGTATCTCCTCTGTCCAAGGTATTTGTCACCTTGTTATAGTACACAAGTAAGTTAGTGAAACATTATCTCCCCTTAACAAACCCATGCTGATAACCACAGAGAATACTGTTGTTATCAACCCATTTCTGTATCCTACTTCTCACCAATCTCTCCAGTACCTTCACCACAACTCCAGATATACAGATTGTCTATAATTTGAAGCTACAGCCTTATCACGACCTTTATGCAGTCGAACAATTTTACCCTCCTTCCACTCCCTTGGGTACCTGCGCTGTTACAAGACTCTTATTAAACAGGCATCCCAATGCTAATTCCCTGGAAGAACATTCCCCTTAGATGCATGCTGGTATGTCATCAAATCCTATCACCTTATTGACATGAAGTTTGTTTATTTCCTCAAATACCTCCTGCTCCTTCACAATTAAGATATCCGCTACACTTAAGTTCCTCATGATTCCACCCTGATCAGGATGAAACACCCTTGTCATTTGATCACTGAATACCTCAACAATGTTTTCTGCAGCAGTTACCATTCTACCACTTTCATCCATTAACATCATCTTACCATAACCATTCTTCCTTCTATTTGCCACATATCTAAAAAACCCTCTAGGGTTTTTCTTCATCTGGTTTGCCATTTCTGCTCATACCACACTTTTGTTTTCCTTACTGAGTCGCTCTCTTGGCTTGTTCTTTATACTCTTCATGTAACTGATTATTATCATTATTCATCTTGTACTTCCTCCAAAGTACCTTCTTTTTCCAGATTTCATGCTTAAGCTCCACATTCATCCATTTTACACCTACCTATTCAGCCTTTTGGCCTTCAGAATACATTCACACATTGATGCTGTTATGTCTTTTTTTGTCAGTTCCCATGCAGCATTTATTTCCTTACTGCTCAACTCCTCATTCCACGTTATAGTTCCAAGCTGTCTCCTAAGCTTGTCATAATCACCAGCCTTATAATTCCACATATATATTTTCCTGACATAAGTCTGCATATGGTAGTCACAACCCCTTCCACATGAAACCACAACCCAGGAAGGGGTTGTGGTTTCATGAAGTGTGGCTACACTTCATGATCACTTTCACCAAATGGAGGTTGGAGGTTTTGTTGTTGTTAAAAAGAAAATAAATAAAGGGATAACAATGAAAGCAAGGGGGATATTATGTGAGAAAAAACAGTATATCATTCTATTCAAGATTGGGAATTTAGGAAATTAAATTGCATGTTTGGGCTGTCGCCACCCTTAATAGAATTAGTTCTTTGGTGGAAGGCTGAAATAATAATAATAATCAGTACCATCAACAGGGTGTAGCATAGAGGCAGCCTGCCTCATGGTGTGGTTTAATAAGGGCGCTCGTTCAACCATACTGAGGTAGGCGGTATTGCTATACTAACAATTCCTGTTTGTGTAGCAAGTGCAGAAAGATGTTTTTCCAAGATTAAACTGATTGAAAATTATTTGCGAACAGCAATGACCCAAGAAAGATTGGTTGGTCTAGCAACTATATGATAGAGGCGGACATAGCTTATAATTTAAATTTAGAAGAGCTTATAAACAGTTTTATTGTGCGATATCCCAGTAGAGCAAACATTTAATTAATATTATTATGTAATCGTTTTGCATTGATGTTTCTCTTGTAATAAAAACAAAATAGCAATTGGAGATTTTCTTATATTTTTGTCTTATAATCCATCAGGGGCAATATTTAATTCTTTGCCTCAGGGAGCGATCTAATCTGGTGATGGCCCTGATAATAATTATAATTATTATATACAAGAGGTTCTCAAACATTAACTATACTACAATACCTAAAAATACAGCAAGGGATCAGATGTAATGAGAAGCCCATTGCTATGCACAGTCAAGGTAATAATTCTAAATACAACATTTTTTGCATATAAAGAACAAACTATTTCATTATAACAACTGTGTGTTGTTTTCCACAGGTGCATAAATAATACAACTACCAATATTGCAAGCCTCATTTTTTGGGAAAGAGGGATTGTTAACATGAATTACTGATTGATAAATAAAGTTTTGAAATAAGAAATGTATTGCTTTAGAAATGTCCTCTTAATTGCACTTAAAACTAATTTGATTCTAAAACTAGCAGGAAGAAATATTGATGTTATTCAAAGAACTTTAATTGAATGGTTGTACTTTTCTAAACACAACACCCATTTTTGGCTTATGCACCATACAGACATAATTTGGTTATGCCTAATTTTTCCACTACAAATGGTCTGAAAACAATTCATGAAATTTTGATAAACTTTAAACTACAAATTTCCAACCAGCAAGTAATTAATTAATATCAGTTTGAGTTGTTTTTCCAAATCTTGCCAGTAACATGATCCCATTGAAACCAAAATTAAACTATATGGACATTATAAGAAATCGCAAATTTTATTAAATTCCATCTGGTCAGAACGAAGTTATTTCAATATATAATTTTGACATGTTTTTCATTTTGTGCCCCTGTAAGCGGTCCAATTGAAACAGAAATTGGAATGGTGGTTTGATACATTTTGGAAGGATCAATAATGCTAAAACAAAATAAAATCCACCCAAAGAGAGTCCTGAAATAATTTAAATTATTATTATTATTATTATTATTCAGGCCTCCAAGGAGTCAAAAGACTCATTGAGGGAGGTCCTTCCTAAGACATAAAGTCTGTCAAGACTCATCGAGAGGAGGTCCCCCCCCCCCCTGAGAAACACAAAGTTTATCATACCACTCTTTAAACTCACTGACCGTTCTCGTTCCCACCACTCCATCAGGCAATGCATTCCACGGCTCAACCACCCTCCACACAAAGAAACCACTCCTTACCCTCTTGCTCACAGTTTCCTTTCGTAACTTCCAGGAAGAACATAAGAACAGAAGGACAATGAATCAAGAATTTTGCCTTTAAAAATGAAAAGAAAGATAATGTCAGGAACAAGGTATACCACTGAATCCCTGATAAAAGGTATTTAGTTTCACTTCAGTTTTGCTATGTAACCCTTTCCCTATTTCAAATCTTTATGACTCAATACATAAATAAAGGCTTTTCCCAAATCCATATACTGATTAACAGAGAATCTGTATATGCCACAAAATAATCCAGTTCATGAAGCTACTTACTTTCATTTAAAGTAAAAAATTAAATGATGCTAGCACTTTTGATTATTACATAACTTTTTAAAAATATATCCTTAACATATGAAAATATGTTTGTAATGTTACTGTAGTAAGACTTTGCTTTGCTTTGATACTGGTGTATTGTAACATCCATCTTATATCATCTTTCCTACCATCCTGCATCTACCCAATAGACCTACATTCAGCCCCATTCCAAAAAAAAGGACAATAAAAGTTGACCATCAAATAGTCGTCTCATTGCTTTCACTCCAATTCTCTTAAAAATTAAGATGGTTATTAAAAGCCAATTTATTTACCATTAGGAGGTAAATAAGAAACTCATGGTTGCACTTGACGTTTAATCAGATCTGGAACAGAGACTTGCTCACCAAACTATCATCTCATTGTCTACCTTCTAACCTTTGCAATTGTGTTGCTAGCTTCCTTTCTGATTGTTCACCATATGTCACAGTAGATGGCTTCCTCTCCTCATATTTTGCTACTTATCAACAGCTTTGTTGATGAATGACAGTACACTCCCTCCATTCTTTCTTCTTTATTTGACAAAATATTGTCACATCGAAGGGACACTGCATACTCTATGGGAGGAGTTATACTGGAGGAAGTAGGAGACAAGAGATCTGGGGTTGATTGATAGAAACCTGCATTTAGAGGACATATTGCAAAGGTGGCAAAGGTAACACAGAGCATTGCTGCAATAATGAGAAGGACACTGACCTGCCGAGATAAAACAGTTATCATTCTGTTGTATAAGACCCTGATCAGACCACACTTGGACTATTGTTCTCAGATTTGGTCCCCAGGATTTGAAGGGGATAAATTAACTGTGGAAAGGGTACAAGGCAGATAACAAAGATGGTTTCAGGACTGTACAATTATAGTTATGAGGATCGGCTGAGGGAATGTAGACTGCAGAGTTTGGTGGATAGAAGAAAGAGAGGTGATATGATTGAGACTTTTAAACTGTTGAGAAGTGGTTACGGGGTTGACACGGGGGAGTTCTTTTGCTTGGTTGAACAGCGGGAAGGAGTGATGACAAGAGGCCATCCCTGGAAGTTACGAAAGGAAACTGTGAGCAAGAGGGTGAGGAGTGGTTTCTTTGCATGAAGGGTGGTTGAACCATGGAATGTATTGCCTGATGGAGTGGTGAGAGCAAGAATGGTCAATGAGTTTAAGGAGTGGTATGATGGATTTTGTGTTTCCTGGGACCTCCCGCGATGAGTCTTTTGACTTCATGGAGGCCTGAATAATAATAACTTAAGAAACAATCATAAGTTATTAACGTCTTATAATGTCTTAATAATAAAATATCTTAATAGTGTCTAAAAGACAACAAATCGTGAAGATCTCTACCATATTCTAGGCATCAGCTATGCAAAAGGTACTGAAATCGAATGTATCTCTTCAACTATAAGATGAAGAGCAAAAAATGCATAACAATATTAATTTCCATGTGTGTCCATTTCCAGAAGCAGTGTCATACAAAGCACTAAGAGATCATATTGCTAATGGAATATGAAGACTTCTGATGTGGTGAGTCGTAATATTGAAAGTCAGGTATAATGTAGAAACTGGTAGGAAGTTGCATTTTAAGGGAAAATTACAAAACAGTTTAAGACTCAACAGATCAGCACACAACAAACAGTTAGTACACCATATGAACATTGATTAATTAACCAAATCAACAAATGTCCACATCACACTAACACTTACTCATTTTTATTGTAAAACTGAGAAGTGGCTCAAACTAATGTTATATAAATTCAGATGCAAGTTAACACCTGATTTGTACGTTAGGATTAGAATGCTTGTCATCCTCTTAGCACAGGCCAGAAGAGAAACAAAGGTTTGTACATACTCGAATAAAGATAGTTTAGATTATTATTTAATACTGACTTAGTAATGGGTAATTACCGTTGGCATTTTTCATTGGATGATTTTCTTAAACTCTTGTTTCTTTTCATTTTCCTGTTAAACAGTTCAACCAACTTTACTCTAAAGAATTTGATCCATTCTTGGAGAAACACAAATACAGCTACACCTGCACAGAGGCTTGCCATCTCTAAAGAAAAAAATTAAAAAAAAGTAACTTTTCATATGCAAAGTATGGATGTTATTCATACAACAGAAAAGCATCCATATTTCATATAAATTTATATATATATATATATATATATATATATATATATATATATTATTTCTCAATCTCTAAGCTACTTATTTTTAGGTTTAAAAAAAGATTTAAACGTCTAGTATAATAATATCACTTTCTTTACATTATATCAATTTATTTATTTATTTACACAATAACTGTACTCTCATAGTCAGTTAATCAAATCATAAAGTCCAACACTTTTTTTTATAATAGAATTTTATTTTTAATGGGACAAATAATCAACAGATGTTTGCTGTTATTTCTAGGTCCCATAATGTTCCCGATGCCTTGTGAAAGTTAAATGAAACTTGATTTGTTTTATTTCTTTCCGCCAAGTTCTAGTGTGCAATTAAAAACATGAGATTCCAATATTCTTCAGAAGATGGTGCAACGATATTGACATTTTTAAATATAATGTCGTTTCGAAGCAGTTCTTCAAGCATTTTTAAACGCATGACCTAACGAAACTTTAAAATCGTTCATCATTTCCACACTCCTTATGTTGAATCAAAAATGACATTATATCGAGAAACTATAAATTGAATAAAGTACCGGAAAAAAAAAGAAAAATAACATTATTTTCATCAATACAGCACACTTTATTCACATAATGATGTCAAAAAAACAAAAAAAAAAAAGCTAATAGCAGTACTAAACCAAGATAAGGCAAAAACGGGTATCCCTTGCTTAACGCGGCGAAATTAATTGCAGCAATCCCTTGATATACGCAACAACGTTTTGATTAACGCGCCTTTAACCTTGCGGAGCACACAGCTGATTGGACAGATACATGCAAAATGTTTAATATAAATATTCTTACACAATTCATTGTATAGCATGGAGGTCATGCGTAGCTGTGCATTCATATGTTACGAATGATATTCCCCAATGTTTTTTACTGTCAGTTTGGTTTAACATATGTTATGTAAAGGTTTGTGATATTTGACAGTAAATTGTAGCTCAGAGATACAGCGACATTCGATGTCAGTATGGTTTAGTTTTTTATTCTTTGTTCAATAATTTTGAGATTGTAACTAAAAATAAATAAACCATCATATATTACTGAAATAGAGAGCCAAAGGCTTATTTATCATACATGTCCTCTAGGAGATTATTATTATTATTATTATTTCGGGCAACTCCAAGGAGTCGACAGACTCATCGAGGGAGGCCCAAACATCATGTCAAGAACAACTATTCGACAGTCACACCGTATCTATCATACCTCGCCTTGAATTCATTCACAGTCATAGCACCCACAACAGACTCTGGCAGCTTATTCCACTCATTCACCACTCTCCAAGAAAAACCTAGCTCTAACTCCCTTGCTAACTACATTCTTGCCCAGCTTCCATGTATGGCCATTAGTCCTCCCACCACCAGTCCTATTCTCAAAAATATCTTCCGGATTAATCTTATAGAAACCCTTCAGTAATTTGAATGTCTCAATCATATCATCCCTTTTCCGCCTATCAACCAATTTTTGCACCCCACAAATCTTCAACCTGTTCTCATAAGGTTCATTCCATAGACCTGTTATCATCTTGGTCACTCGCCTCTGGATCCTCTCCACCTACTCCCCATCAAGAAGAAACCTAGGTGACCAAATCTGGGCACAGTAGTCGAGATGAGGTCTTACCAAGGCTCGATACAGAGGAAGAATAAGTTGTTTGTCTCTGCTTGTTAAAGTATTTTTCAACAACCAAGTGATTTGATGAGCTGATTTAGCCACTTTTGCGATGTGTCCCCTAAACTTCAACAGCCTATCCACCAACACTCCCAAATCCCTGGCCTCATTAATCTCCTGGAGTATGGTTCCACCAATGTGATATAGTGCTGCTAATCTTTTCACCCCAAAATGCATAACCTTACACTTTGCCACATTAAATCGACATCCATTCTCTTTAACCCAGTCCTCCAATTTTGCATCATCAGCAAACAAGGGAACACATCCTCTCAGATCCTTTCCTATATCGTTAATGAACAAATTGGAAAGTAGTGGCCCAAGAACCCTGTGGCACACCACTAGTCACAAGCCGTCTTTTGGGCTGTACTCCTGAATAAACCACTCTCTGATATCTCTTCATAAACCAACCTCCTATCCATCTCACCAACCATATATCCATCCCCAATGCGCAGTTTACTGATTAGAATATCCTGTCAAAGGCTTTAGCAAAGTCCAGCAATATCACTGTAAATCCATTAGCCTTATCCAGTTCAGCCATCACTATGTTATAAAACGTGAGCAAGTTACTGGAGGCATGATCTACCCTTCACAAAACCATCTCGTCCCCCATACAGTATCCCATTTTCATCTATCCATTCGTGTATTTTTCTCTTGACTACTTTCTTCAAAACCTTGACAAAGTTTCCTGATATGCTAATCGGTCGGTAATTTATAACAGCAGTCTTGGAACCTCCTTTATGCAGTGGAACTATTTTCCCCTCGGGACTAACCCAGACCCTAGACTCAAATTAAACAAAATAATCAAGGGCACTGACAATTCTTTACCCACTTCACGTAAGACTCAAGGTGGTATACCATCCAATCCCACAGATGTATTGACATTGAGGTTTTGTAATAGAGTATTCACCTCCATTTTGTTCACCTCAATTCCCGTATAATCTATTGGTTCATTCATTCCTTCAATGTCACCACCTGGATGATATATTCTTGCAACGTGCTCGCTCAGTAATTCAACTATATCAACTGATTCGGTTACCTCCCTACCATCGGCATTCTTTAAAATCATTCTGCCATATACATTTTTTCTTTTACTTGCAGCAAATCGAAAAAACTGTTTGGAATTCTCTTTAGCCTGCATGGCTAATGTTTTTTCGTAATCCTTTTTTGCTTTTCTTACCACACTCGTTACCCATCTGGCTTGTGCTTTATACCGTTCGTGTGCCTGTCGGTCACCTTTCTTCTTAAATTCCCTCCATAGTTGTTTCTTTTTTTGCAGCTCAAGCTTACTAGTGTTATTCATCCATTTAACCCCTACCTGATTTATTATTCGGACTCTAGGTATACAGTCAGCCATTGCTTCATGCAAACAATTTCTAACCGCTTTCCATGCACTATCAACATCTGGCCCTTGCAGTTTTACATCTAGCCCTAAGCTTGTCATACTTACAGCCCGATAATTCCACATGTACCCTGTCTTAATTGTAAATTCCACACCTTCAGCCACCTCCCAAGTCAAGACCCTATGATCACTCTCACCAATTGGTGGCAACGTCGTCATATTAGTTACAGTCAAATTTTCAGATGCAATTACTAGGTCAAGCACTCTGTGACCCCTAGTATTTTCCATTACATGCTGTCGCAGATAGTTATCCCTTAATAACCGCATAAAATCCAATTCCTTCCTCCCATGTGTCCTCTCCTCCTTCCAATCAATGTTACCATAGTTGAAATCACCCATAATAATTACCCTCCTTCCACTCATTTCTTCTATTTGAGTATGCATACTATCTCCACCATCTATTCCATCACCTGGTCTATTGTAGCACCCAACTGTATATTTTGTTCTGCTAGTCTCAATCTCACACCAAATCGCCTCAAATGTGCTCTTTTCTCTATCCAGTAGTTTCACTTCTATTCTCCTTGGCTGCAGCTCATCAGCTATCATCAATAACACTCCTTCCCCCATTTTATTCTGCCTGTCACTCCTGAATACACTATACCCCTCACATTCAATCTCCCTAGCTATATCATCTTCTGTCAGCCATGTTTCCCTAATGCCAATAATCTGTGGTCTGGAAGTGCCAACCAGGGCCAAAAATTCTTCCTTCTTGTTCCTAATACTTCTGTCATTAGTATACATGAATTGCAGAAGCCCATTTGTCCCCTCCCTATTTTGATGCCTTATATTAACTGTCCCATTCTGATTTGTAGTCTTTCATACTCGTTTGGGCATATTACACACATTCATACACTCAACTGTCTCTCTAAAGTCTGCATATCTACTTTCCCCTCCACCTTATTAACTCTAGTTTCCCTGATTCTGCACATCACTTCCATTACATTCGACAACACCTTTTCAAGTCTCTGTACACCACATCCATTCAAATGTAAACCATCCATCTTATATAAATCCTTTCGCCCATCGAACTCACTGCACACATCCACAAATTCCACACCACTCGTCCTGCATAATTCACGCATAAAGAGATGTGCTTTGCATTAGGGGAAAATACTAAGGAAAGTGATCTGGAGCTTACTCCACCTTAACTACGAGTTTCCCATAAGGTAGTTTATGTTTGCATCCACCGAAACTTTTAGTTTCTATATATTCGGCACGAAACTCTTGTAGTTTCTATATTCAGGTATGAAATAATGTTGGATTCAATATCTACTTAATTTGTACCATCATGTATTATATTTGCAGTGTTTATTCTTTATGTTTTATTGCTTGTTTGCAGTGGAGAGTCATTTTGCTTGTTATCGCAGAATTTGTGCCGATAAGAAAAAAATTAAAACTGTTCAAACGACTCTTGATAACTTCTTTTGATAAAAAAAATTGCAGTAAATAATGTAGGTACAAGTATTTATTAAATATTTACTTTGCATTCATTTTTTATCTTTCCTAAAAGAGTACCATATCAAACGAATTATTAATACAGTAATCGATCATGGACGAATTGTCATTTTTACCATTGATTATTAGATTTGATTAACGCGATTTTGATATGCGCGGTAACATCGAGGGATTAATTAACAGCGTTAATCGAGGGATACCTGTAATACTTTTCATACGATATCGAAGATTCTGGAAGGCGACGGAAACATCTTTGGCTACTTTTACTAGCAGTTTCACTACTAGAATTAAAAGACTCCCGGGATCTTATCTCCAATGCAACGAGAATATAAAAGCATTAAATTACCTTTAATTTATGACTCCAACTGGAAGAGAATTTACTCGGTATGACGATAGTTCATAATTTTTACTGACTGAATTCCTAGAATTAGACAAACAATTAATTTTATTGTTTGTCTAATAAAACACACAACATGTTTCGTTGGAAAGGCCGACTTCTTCAGGTGTGAGAACATTGAAAGCAAACATAAAAAACACCAAATAGAAATAATGTACCACTAAAAAATCGACTATAAACTACAGGTAAGTTTAAACTGAAGCTAGGGCTAAAGTTCTATTGTTAGGCATCTGCGAGCGTGTGACTTCACGAGTGCGCCAGTATCTGACAGCAGAGCTAAATGAGTCTGGTAAATTATAACTAAGGTTACTTAGTTATAAATAAGGTACACCCTTACGCCCTATTGTGGATAGTATAAATAGTCCCACATACAAACTGGCTGCATATTTAGCCAAGCTACTAGCCACTCTAACAACCAATTCTCCCTCCTTTGTCAAAAATTCTGCCCACCTAAAAAGCATTTTAGAACACCATACTTGAAAAAGCTCAGACTTAATGGTGAGCTCTGCTCACCATTAAGTCTGAGCTTTTTCCTCACTATTCACAAATGTACCACTAACTGAAACCCTTCATCTACTAAAGTCACACTTTCCCCTGATATATTTGAATTATTTAAATTCACAATACATGCAGGATATTTCACATGGAAAGGGAAAATATACAAACAATTAGATGGGACAGCTATGGGCTCACCCCCCCCCCCCCACACACACACTTAGCCAACTTCTACATAGAACACCTGGAAAAACTAGCTATCAATACAACCACTCTCAAACCAACACTTTGGCTACGCTATGTTGACGATGTGCTTGTTATTTGGCCACATGGCCCAGGGACATTGGAAACATTCTTAGCGCATTTAAATAGCCAACATCCTAAAATCCACTTTACAATGGAACTGGAAGATAATAACTGTCTGCCCTTCCTGGATATACTTATCACACGTCTTCCAGATGGTTCCTTATCATTTTCAGTTTTTAGAAAACCCACACATACAGGGAGATATTAACACAAACAATCACACCATCACCCTTCTCAACAGTATGGTATTTTAAAAACGCTAACCCACAGAGTAAGAGCAATCTGTTCCAATAACAATGCTCTTACTGCTGAACTGGCTCACTTACACCATACTTTCTTGGCCAACGGCTATAATCCCCATAAAATAAACAAAATACTAAATGCTCCTAAGAAACCCCTCCCACAGTGAACTACAACAAAACAGTCACCATCCCATACATTAAAGGCACATCAGAAAAGATATCTAGAATTCTTAATAAACATGAACTACACACAGTATTCCGACCGTGTGTAAAATTAGCAACTCTCATCCATTCACCCAAGGATAGCATCCCTCCTTTATCACATCCAGGAGTCTACGGAGTACCCTGCTCATGTGATCAAGCTTACTACGGTCAAACAGGAAGAACTGTGAACATCCGCATCAGTGAACATAAAAGATACATCCGGCACCATCACTATGGCAAGTCGGGACTAGCAGACCACGCTTTGGATACCCCTACACACAGAATCAACTGGAAGAAAACAAAAGCACTGTACATAAACTCTTACAAGCCGGAGAGATTGTTCTTAGAAGCAACAGAAGCTTTGAAACATACTCCAAATCTCAACAAATATGGCTGTATAAATTTGCCCAAGATCTGGGAGACAGTCATCTTAAGACATAACCAGTACTGGCTTTTTCTCTCTGTTTTTTAGGACTTTAGTCTTTGTGTGGTAACTGCAATTTTTTTTCAGGTAGAGGGCGCCTGATTAGGACTTTAGTCTTTGTGTTGCTGCTACAATTTTGTTAAACTAGTCCGTTGATTACACCATGTTGTTGTAGTCTCGTATTGCGAAAAACTGTGTTTTTGTGCTCTGAAGATGCTGGTTATAACACCAGCGAAATATCAGCAATAAGTAAATAAATTATTATTTACTTACTTAAATATAAAGAGCTAATAAGCTTCATTTCGGCGATATAATATCCCCTTAATTTAAATAAATATTATTTACTTATAATTTTGTGTTTTGATATATACCGTCAAAAATAAAACAACTAAGGTTACTGTTCAGGTGATGAGAGTCCAGAATTTCTTTAGGTATATATATCTGCAGATCTGTGTGCGTTGATTTTCTGAAGATCGAGATTTTTATGGAGTAGGCATCTTAGTAAGTTTGACGTCTAAGAAAGCTACAATTTTGTAGCTTTTCTACAAAAATGCCAGAGATCCATTTTCTTCAATTTCTATGGTCAATTTGATGTCTGGGTGGAAGTTGTTTAAGTGATTTAAAAAAATGTGAATTTTATCTATAACGTATTCCCAAATAAGGAATATGTCGTCAACGTATCGAAGCCATATTTTAGGCTTAAGTGTAGCAGCTTTTCTTCGAAATCCTCGCAGAAAATGTTGGCTAGTATTGGAGACAGGGGGCTGCCCATTGCCAATCCCTTATTTTGTTTACAAATTTTTCCTTCAAAATCAAAGTAGTCTGAGTTAACACAATGTGATAGCAGAGCAAACATCTTTTTTGAGATCTTGTTACTTAAAATATTAAGAACCTCTTGAGTTGGAATATTTGTGAAGAGTGCTACGACGTCACAGCTCACCATAATATCTGAGAATTCTTGAGCTTTATATTTTTAATTTTAGAGACGAAGTCTTTTGAATTTTTGATGTAAGAAGGAGATTTTCCTGCAAAACCTTTTAAGGATGATGCTAGATATTTTGATAACCTATACGTAGGTGAGTCAATACTATCAACGATAGGCCTTAGTGGACAAGGTTCCTAGTCTTCCTTCGGGAGGCCGTATAATCTGGGGATGAGCGGATGTAAAGAACGAAGAGAAAAGCGTATGTTTCGTGGAAGTTCCATGGTCTTTTTAGAAGGTTGTTAGTTTTGTTATGTATTTCCCTCATTGGATCTCTCTCTATCTCCGAGTATGTATCTGACTCTAATAACGTTAAGATACGCTTTTGGTTTATCAATTGGTTTATCACTAATATTTTGAGTCTTTCATGATGATTGTTAGGGGTGGGACGTTCTTGTGTTGATTGGAGCGAATTAAACTTTTTAATTAGCTTATATTTATTTATGTTTTGAGATCTTAAGGCCCGACGTGTGCTCACTTGAATGTAGTTCCGTGACACGCATGTGATGAGCGTCCAGGACAATTTCTTTAGACTCAACTATGCGGCGTTCTACCTCGTCGTGGCATATATGAAGGTTTGACGTTGTGGTAAAGTTTATCTCATGTTTGAGGCCTTCACTATTTGTGTTCACTGAGAACAGGACAAGGCTTCAGAGGGCGCTTGCTCTGGTTCAGTTGTAAGCAAGGTCCCTTTGATGTTCCTCGAGATGTAGGAGGATGGACTTTTTGGCCATAATATGGTTTCCCGCAGTCACGTGTCATTTTATACACCCCTGGAAACTGAAGATGGTTGTGGATCTGTTTGGGTTTGCTTAGAATTGATCTGCGTTTAGGAAGAGTAGAAAAGCACGTAGAAAATAATGGCTACTCTTCAAAAACTATTAATAAACAACTGTACCGCCGTCATCAAAACAACGTAGAAAAATAGGACAATCCCAAAGGTTATATATCTTTACCGTACATCAGCTCACTCTCCCAGAAACTAAGAAGAATTTTGAAAACATTTAACATAAAAACGTGCTTTTCCACTCTTCCTAAACTCAGATCAATTTTTTTTCTTCTAATATTCATATTTATGCAATACTGTAACAGATTTATCGTGTGTGTGGGGGGGGAGTGTTTGCCTGGTGGTATAGTTTTGGAGCTCAATATTCGTATATACCCTTGGACGTTGGTCGCTACTTGTTTATATAAACATCTCTTCACGTAAACAGTGCTATCGGTTACTTGCTAATCAAACGTTTACATTCAAGGTAGTAAGCTTCCCTAAGATTATTAAAGATATTAAAGCTTTAGTTCAAAGTTTAAATTAGGAAAATAAAATAAGAATAATAAAACAATTCCAGTATTTGAAAGGGTAGTAAATCTAAACAAACGTAGGACAGGATAGGACATATATGGTGCAGAGGGTGAAGCTTGACGCTTTTCATATTCTCTGTTGTCTGTTTCGGGAGCAGTGATGGGAGAGATGTGTGAGCTATATTAGCTCGCCCTGAGAGGGCAGAAGTGGTTATTCGTCGTTGAGTATTAGGATGGTTTTCGGTCTTTTATGTTTCCAGTGGTCATTACCGTCATAGTTTCCGGCTTGCTGTGTTAGTTGGTTTGGATGCGTAGATGTCTTCATAAAGAATTTTTCTGCTAGGGAGCGTAGTAGTGCAGAGATGTAGGGGATATTTATGTCCCAGTGGATCTGGGCGTTCCTGATGAACCACGGGGCGTCCAGTATTATTCGCAGGCACTTGTTCTGTAATCTTTGTAGCTTGAGGATGTTTGTCGTGGAGGTATAGCTCCTGGCTAGGGAGGCGTATATAATTGTGGGACGGATCACTGTTTTGTACAGTAGAATTTTGTTCCTTGAGCTTAGTTTGCTGTGTCTGTTGATCAGGGGTATAGCTGGGCGATAACTTTTGAAGCTTTGGTGCATATGCTCTTGATGTGGCTGTTGAAGCATAATCGCTTATCAAGAAGTATTCCGAGGTATTTAGCTTCAGTTTTCTAGGGAATTTCAGAGGGTGATGTCTCCTTTGGGGGATGCTCGTTTTCTTGTGAAGAGTATCATTGTGCTTTTCTTGGGGTTTAATTGTAGTCGCCAGTCGGTAAACCATTTTTCTAGATTCAGGATGGTGTCTTGTAGTTTTTTGGTAACGAGATGTGGTTGGCGGGATCTCGCTAGTATAGCCGTGTCATCTGCATAAAGAGCGATGGTGGATGTGAGAGGATTTTGAGGAATGTCTGCCATATAGATGTTGAACAGGATCGGGACTAGCATTGATCCTTGGGGAACCCCAGCGAGGATTTTCCGTTGGGTTGAGACTGTTTCATTGATTTTGACTTGCATCCTCCTGTTTGAGAGGTATGATTTGATCAGGTGTATCATGTTTAGTGGAAGGTTAGCGATGATAAGTTTGTAGAGGAGGCCTTGGTGCCAGATCTTATCGAAGGCCTTTGAGATGTCTAGGAAGACGGCTCCAGTGTGTTGATTCCAATTAAATCCTGTGGTGATGTATTCTACCAGTCTATGGATCTGTTGGGTGGTGCTGCGATTTTGACGGAAGCGAAATTGTTCTTGTGGAATGATATTTAGTTGGTTGACATGATTTTGGAGCCTGATGAGGATGATTTTCTCAGCTATTTTCCCTAAGTTGGATAGCAGGTTGATGGGACGGTAATTTTCAGGTAGGTGTGGGTCTTTGCCTGATTTGTGAATTGGGATGATGTCAGCTATTTTCCATGACTGGGGGGGGGGGGGGGAGTGCTGCCATTTGAGGGTGGAGTTTATGATGTTTGCCAGATGTGCTTTGGCTTTGCATGGTAGTGCCTTGATGGCTTTGTTTGCATGGTAGTGCCTTGATGACTTTGTTAGTGATGCCGTCAGGACCTGGAGCTTTTTTGATCTTGAGATGGTTGATGATGCCAATTATTTCGGTAGGTTCACAGTAAATCGGAACGATTTACTGTGAACCTGACTTTACGATGGATCATGTATACATGGCTGATGTTTAGGTTCTCATATGCAGGACTGCATTGTTTCTCTAGGTTTCTTGCTATGGCTTCAGCTTTGTCAGCATCTGTGTATGCAAGGTGCTGTTCTGCTTGCAGAGGGGGGGGGGAGAGATTTGCACTTGTTCCTGAGGTTGTTTAGGAATTTCCATATGGAATGATCTGCTGTGGAGATGGAGGTGAGCTTGTTTTCCCATTGTTGATTCCTGTGGTTCTGGAGAGCTTCTCGGACAGATTTGTTTAATCTGTTGAGAGCTGTTTTGTCCTGGGGAGCACGAGTGTTGTGATATCTTTTTCTTTGTCTGTTTTTTTCCCTTATTAAGTCCATGATTTCTTCCAGGAGACGATTTTGTTTGTGGGTAATCGTGGATACTGTGGCTGCTGTTATGGCTTTATTGATTTGATTGGTGAGGTTCTTTATTGCCGTGTCTATTTCTTCCTTGGCTTTTATATGGGGAACCGGTCCAATGTGTTCTGGTAGCACTTTCCTAAGTTTCTCCCAGACAATGGAGGTTTGGGGGGGAAGTGACTGGTCTTTCTTCCCTAAGTGAAGTAGGATTGGGTTGTGGTCTGATGATAATTTGTTCAGTGCTTGAATGCTGTGCTGGTATTTGATGTTGTGTAGGATGGCGATGTCTAGGATGTCGGCTGTGGTGGGTTGGTTCGGTCGGTCCTGTTACGACAGCGTTGTTTAATCCTGTGTAGCTGAAAAGGATATGGCGATTTTTATTTGTAGTTCTGCTGTTCCAGGAGAGATGTTTGGAGTTTAAGTCCCCAGCGACGATGATGGATTCATTTATGCCTAGTACAGCATCCAAGTCAGAAAATAGCAGGGTCTTAGCGGGGGAGTTGTAGGCGGTGTAGATTTTAAGTCTTCCAGTTGAATTTGTGTGTTCTAGGTTAGTTCTAGGTTAGAGGTTGGGGGGGGGGGTGAGTATTCCATTGTGCCTGATGCAGTTCCTGATAAATATGGCTGTAGCACCGCCTCTGTAGTCCAGTCGGTCATTTCTATATAGTGTGTAGCCTCCCAGTTTTGTGTCTGCAGGTCTTAGATGAGTTTCATTAATTAGGATGATATCAGGGTTGTATCTGTGAAAGAATTCTTGAAGCTCCAGTGTCTTGTTTTTTAGGCCATTGGCGTTCCAAGCAGCGATCTGTAGTGAGTTATTATCAATTAACAAGCATTGATAATATGGTTTGAGTTTCTTTTAGAAATCTTTTTGTGGAGTTTGGTGAAGGGTTTGACTTACTGAAGTCTTGAAGCATGTTTGCCAATGAGGCTGTGATGACTGTTGTCATGTTTGGAAGAATTTGGTCCTGCTGGATATCTTTGGATGAGCGGGCTACTTCGGCGTATGTCCTGCTTCGACGGTGGCTTTCCAGACTCTTGGTATTTTGCATTTGTGAAAGCTGGTATTTTGTTGTCTTTTGTTCGGTGTCAGGCAACTGGGGAGCTGTCGACTCTGGTGCCTGTGGGTAGGGTTGAGAGATCTGTTTCCTTTTGTTGTGTTTTATTCTTAGGGTAGTGACTGCAGCCTCTGTAGTTTGCCGGGTGGGGGGCCCCCGCAGTTCGCGCATTTGGCTGGTGAGGGTCCTGGATTTTGAGCATGTTGCTGTGGGGTGGTTTTGCCGACATTTGAGGCATTTGTAGTCTGCTCTGCAGAGTTTCTGTGCGTGTCCGTACTTCTGACATCTGTGGCACTGGCCCGACGAGGCTCTTTTCCTTAGTGGCTCAGTTGTGATTTTCAGACCACAGATCGTTGTTATGTTGTATATTCTTGTTTGTGTGTGTGTTGGGTATCTCTACGAGTACTAGGGGCATTGGACTCTTGTCGGCCCGTAACATTCTGCTGATTTTGACAGGTGGGAGATCATGGAGGCGGAGTTCTTCAGTTATTTCATCTGTGCAGATGTTTTCTATTACTCCCTTGAGTACAACTTTTAGGTTTTTCTCCGACTTCAGTGAGTAAGTATGATATTTAATATCTAACTTATCCATGGTTTTTGTGAGGTGTCTGTAGTCGCCTACTGTGGCAGGCTGGATTTTAACACTGTCGTCTACGCTTTTTGCCCATGAATAGGCAATTTGGTGGTTTTGCATAATATGCCTGAGGGCCGTTCATCGTTCTTTTTCTCGTAGTACAATTGGAAGAACTTTTTCATTGTTGGATGTGGGGAGGTCGGTGTTGGGGGCATCTTCTTCCATCCCCTCGTTTATCTGAGTCTCCGCTGTTTTTCGCTTCTTTCGAGCGTGAGTTTCAGTATCATCTTTTGGTGTGGGAGCAGAGATTATAAGGTTCATCTTCCCTCCTTTTCCTGGTGTTGAAATGTCCCCTTCTGTGGAGTCATCTGTCGCTGAATATAGGTAACAGTAACAGAGGAAGCGAAGTTTCAAATAACGTACCAGGCAACAAGGATTGATTTACTGAACGAGAAATCAGAACAATAATATACTTAAAATATATTATGTAAACTATTGTGCATGAAATTTAAGGATAAAGGTAACCTGCAGGCACACGAACAGTATAAAGCACAAGCCAGAAGGGTAACTGGTGTGGTAAGAAAAACAAAGCAGATTATGAAAGGAAATTAGCAATGCAAGCTAAAACTGATCCCAAACGGTTTTTTGGGATCAGTTGCGATGTGCTGCAAGTAAAAGAAAAAATATATATGGCAAAATGATTTTAAGGAATGCCGATGCCAGGGAGGTAACTGAATCAGCTGAAATAGTAGAATTACGTAGCGAGCACTTTGCAAGAGTATATCATCCAGGCTATGATATTACAGGAATGAGAGAGCGAATGGCTGATACAGGAATTGAAGTGAATGAAATGAAGGTGAATAATATATTACAGAACCTTAATGTGAATACATCTGTAGGATTGGATGGTATACCAGCTCGAGTCTTACATGAAGCGGCAAAGGAATTGTCAGTTCCCTTGACCATTGTGTTTAATTTAAGTCTCAGCCGTGGGTTAGTCCCGAGGGGGGTGGAAAGAGGGGAAAATAATTCCATCGCATAAAGGAGGTTCCAAGACTGCTTTTTCAAATTACCGACCGATCACCATATCAGGAATCGTTGTCAAGGTTTTGGAGATATTAGTCAAGAGTAAAAAGCAGGAATGAATAGATAAAAATGGAATACTGTATGGAGGACAGCATGGTTTTGTGAAGGGTAGATCATGCTCAGTAACTTGCTCACGTTTTATAACACAGTGACGGCTGAACTGGATCAGGGTAATGGATTTACAGTGATACTGCTGGACAGGATACCATATGGAATTCTAATCGGTAAACTGCAGCGCATGGGAATGGATATAGGGTTGGTGAGATGGATAGGATGGTGGTTGACGGAGAGATATCTGAGAATAGTTTATTCAGGAGTGGAGTCCAAAAGAAAGCCTGTTACTAGAGGTGTGCCGCAGGGTTCTGTTCTTGGACCAGCTGTTCAATTTGTTTGTTAACGATATAGGAAAGGATCTAAGAGGAACTGTTCATTTGTTTGCTGATGATGCGAAGTTGGGTAGAGCAAATAGTGAATGCATATGATGTCAAAATTTTGCAGGATGATCTGAATAGATTGGCAGTCTGGGCTATTGTGCCCAGATCTGGGCACCAGGGTTTCTTCGTGATGGGGAGGAAGTGGAGAGGATCCAGAGACGAGTGACCAAGATGATAGCTGGTCTATGGAATGAACCTTATGAGAACAGGTTGAAGATCTGTGGGTTACAGAAATTGGTTGATAGGCGGAAAAGGGGTGATATGATTGAGAGATTCAAATTACTGAGGGTTTTTATAAGATTAGTTGAGAGGAAATTTTTCAGAGCAGGTCTGGTAATGGGAGAGCTAGGGCCATCCATGGAAATTGAACAAGAGTGTAGTTAGCAAGGGTGTTAGAGCTGGGTTTTTTTTTACTTGGAGTGGTGAATGAGAGAAATAAGCTGCCAGAGCTTGTTGTGGATGCCATGACTGTAAATGAGTTCAAAGCAAAGTATGATAGATACCTTCGATGAGTCTAAGGACTCCTTGGAGTTGCCCATAATAATAATAATGATTATGATGATGTGTAGCTCTGTGGAAGTGGCGCTTGCTCACTCGAAGTTTGACTTAAGTTCAAGTCTAGTCGCCGGCTGGAAGAACTTTTTCTAAGCCTTTCTTCGACCGATTCCCGAGTTACTCGATCCCTGGCACGGGCAAGCGGGATTTTCCTCCCGGAAACTCGGGTGTTTCATCCCATAAACTCAAGAAAATCGACCGTAGTACCCACATTATTTCAGACAGTGACCTATCTTGTTAGGGTTAAGTACCAAGAGATGGCAGCACTTGTTTGCCAGCCTCTTCATAGGTGGCTGCTTTAATTAGTGATAGACATGGGCCAGCTATCTCTGATTGGCTAACGGTGGCGATTGAACTGCCCACTCAGTCTCCAAAACTAGATAGGGTTTAAAGGCCTCGCCTACTCCCTATAAGGGAATAAAAGGCGGTTAGCTGATTTTTTAAATAATATTTTAATTATTTTTCTAATTTATGATCCAATAAATGACGCTAGGTTTTAATTTGAAATAGATCTTTTCGTGCAGTGGAACATGTAAAATACGAATCACTGAGATCAGCAAACCAGTATTTACCAACTGACTATTTAATATATAAAATTACTTACCAACAGGCAAGGATATATCGAGCCCTTTGAATAAGAAGTCTTGAATGTGATAACTGAAATAGAAATAGCTGCCTCCAGATGACATCTAAAAATATCAGGTATTGTATTAATGCATTTTGAAAACATTTGCATCGATGTCAAAACTTACAATTATGTAAGCTTGTAAGTTTATAATAATTTAAAAAAATAATAATTTAAAGGAAATAAAATAAAAAGAGGTTTATGAAATCGACAGTTTATTATTCCTGACACCTCCAAGGACTCCGAAGACTCATCGCGGGAGGACACCTACAACTGTCTCAACCACTACACCGAACCTCTACTACGAATCATCTCCATCAACACCATCTATCGTCCACCTCCACCACAACTAGTATTTTTTGTCTGTAAATTGCGTGTTCTGAAGGGCCGATTTGTCTGTATGCGGGATGAAAAACCCGAGTTTCAGGGAGAAAAAACCCTGCTACCTTCGTATGAGATCGGCTAACTCACCTTCGATTTATGAAGAACAGCCATTAGTAACAAAGACACAAAAGAGAAATACATTCAATGCTTTCTTCGGTGGATCGTGAGTTAAAGATATTTACTGTCAAGTCCCTAGATTGAAGTACTGCATTCATTATCTTAAAAGTTCCTTCAAACTTTCTTGGAGAGGTGCCAGTTAGAAGAAGCTAATACAGTGATATCTTCAAAGTATTCTATTATTTATTGCTACTGTTTTTCGTGCAAGATTTACATGTTTGGCTGTGTTTCTGTTTATCTTGTGACATGCCATCATATGAAATAAAACGTGTAAAATATCATCAAACATTTTCAAAATGAATTTATCTAAACTGTAATAAAACTAACATGTAATATTAGAGCGAAAGACTTTAAGGATGACGACGCAATATTGAGACAAATGAAAGGTAGCTGTGGTAAATTGGATCGAATGCTTAGTAGTAATTCAGGGGACAGATGAAACTGTGAACCATCAGTGCGACATGTTTTTTTAATTATGTCCTCGCCGAATTCTTTTTTATTTTATTTATATTTTCTTTGTTGATGAAAATAGAGTTTCTCAGAGAAAAATCATGTTCCACCGTCTAAGAGCTGTCTGCTTGGGCTCTGTAAATAAAGATTTCTCAAATCCTTAACGAATTATGGGTATCATAGCTCTAAGAGATTCACAGGAACTTTCCCAAATCATAACACGGCCAATTCCTGGCCATTTATGCTGAACCATGATAATGGAATGACTCTTCCCAAGGTTTCACCTAACAGTCCATATGGGACAGCTGGAAACGAGACCCAACCGAAAAGCTAACTTATTTCTAGTCTTCAATGGTCCCAGTGAAGTGCAAATTATTATTATTTATTATTATTACGGGCAACTCCAAGGAGTCCTTAGACTCATCGAGGGAGGCCCTAAACAACTACTCAACATCCATACAGTATCTATCATACTTTCCCTTAAACTCATTCACAGTCATAGCACCCTCAACAGACTCTGGGAGCTTATTCCACTCATTCACTACTCTAAAAGTAAAGAACCCAGCTCTAACACCTTTACTAACCATACTCTTGCCCAGTTTCCATGGATGGCCCCTAGTCCTCACACCACCAGTCCTGTTCTCAAAAATATCCTCTGCATTAATCTTATAGAAACTCTTCAGTAATTTGAATGTCTCAATCATATCACCCCTTTTCCACCAATCAACCAATTTCTGCAACCCACAAATCTTCAGCCTGTTCTCATAAGGTTCATTCCATAGACCTGCTATCATCTGGGACACTCGCCTCTGGATCCTCTCAACCTCCTCCCCATCAAGAAGGAACCCTGGTGTCCAGATCAGGGCACAGTAGTCAAGATGGGTGTCTTATCAAGGCTTGATACAGAGGAACAATAACTTGCTTGTCTCTGCTCGTCAAAGTATTCTTCAGTAACCAAGTGATTTGATGAGCTGATTTAGCCACTTTTGCAATGTGTCCTCTAAACTTCAACTCCCTATCCACCAACACACCCAAATCCCTGGCCTCGTCAATCTCCTGGAGTACAGTTCCAGCAATGTGGTATACTGCTGCTAATCTTTTCACCCCAAAATGCATAACTTACACTTTGCCACATTAAATCGACATCCATTTTCCATTGCCCAGTCCTCCAATCTATCCAAATCATCCTGCAAAATATTCACATCATGTGCATTCGCTATTGCTCTACCCAACTTTGCATCATCAGTAAACAAATGAACAGTTCCCCTCAGATCCTTTCCTATATCGTTAATTAAAAAATTAAATAGTAGTGGTCCAAGAACAGAACCCTGTGGCACACCACTAGTCACAGGTCGTCTTTTGGACTCTATCCCTGAATAAACTACTCTCTGATATCTCTCCACCAATCACCCTCCTATCCATCTCACCAACCTTATATCCATCCCCATATGCTGCATTTACTGATTAGAATTCCATGTGGTATCCTGTCAAAGGCCTTAGCAAGGTCCAGCAGTATCACTGTATACCCATTACCTTTATCCAGTTCAGCCGTTGCTGTGTTATAAAACGTAAGCAAATTAGTGAGGCGTGATCTACCTTCATAAAACCATGCTGTCCCCCATACACTATCCCATTTTCATCTATCCATTCCTGTATTTTTTTGACTACTTTCTTCAAAACCTTGACAACAACTCCTGATATGCTGATCGGCCAATAATTTGCAACAGCAGTCTTGTAACCTCCTTTATGCAGTGGAACTATTTTCTCATCTTTCCACCCCCTCAGGACTAACCCAGACCCTAGAATCAAATTAAACAAAATAGTCAAGGGCACTGACAATTCTTTAGCCGCTTCACGTAAGACCTGAGCTGGTATACCATCCAATCCAACAGATGTATTCACATTATGGTTTTGTAATATACTATTCACCTCCATTTTGTTCACCTCAATTCCCGAATAAGCTATTGGTTCCTTCATTCCTGGAATATCACCACCTGGATGATATACACTTGCAAAGTGCTCGCTCCGTAATTCCACTATATCAACTGATTCAGTTACCTCCCTACCATCGGCATTCCTTAAAATCATTCTGCCGTATACATTTTTTCTTTTACTTGCAGCATATCGAAAAAACTGTTTGGGATTCTCTTTAGCTTGCATGGCTAATTTCTTTTCATAATCCACTTTTGCTTTTTTTTACCACACTCGTTACCTTTCTGGTCTGTGCTTTATACTGTTCGTGAGCTTACAGGTCCCCTTTCTGCTTAAATTCCCTCCACAGTTGTTTCTTTTTTTGCAGCTCAAGCTTAATGGTGTTATTCATCCATTTAACCCCTACTTGATTTACTACTTGATTATAGACATAGTTGTCAATAATTATGGTGTAAGCATGGGTACCTTGACCTTGCATTTACTTTGGATGTCCGTACGGAAAAGGACACGTCGAATTGTGAACTGGGAAAGACTTACCATTCTTCCTGTGATTAAATTCCATGATCACCAGTTCCACAGTTTTTCGTTTCTGGACTTGCACAAGAACCTGCATTCACCTTGAACATCGATAAGGTGTGAGGCCCAGTGAAGTGCTCCACGCCTTATCGATGTTCGGTCGTTCACCTGATCGCCTACGATCATGCCTTTTTCGAAGCCCATCAGATCACGACCCTTGTCCACGTTGGCCAGCAACTAAGAATGAACAGTACATCATATACTTCCAGTATCACGTATACCGGCTTTCATCTTGGTGCCATCTGGCAGTGGCCGACTGCGAAATAACAGAGTGGTCATAATATTTTCACCTGGACTGTGAATTCATTCCAGTTGATGATAATGCATGTTTCAGTTAGTGCATACACTATACAGCTCATACTGCATCCAGTTCTAAGCGATCATGAATTTCACTGGGAAATAAAACCATTACTTACGTCATGAATATAATTTTTATTTTTTCAACTTTTTGACCCACCCTCAATCACAGAGTTTCATTGCATATCTCTCCCCTGCTACAGATATCATTTTCAACATATGGTAAAGAAAAATGTAATGTAAAGTTTTGGGTTTAAAATTTTCAGTTAAATGCATTTCTTTCTATATTTATAACTTGAACACCATATAAGAATACTGAAAACTATCGTGTTTTGGAATCACATATTAATACCCGAATTTGTTTGTATCCAGCAAGTTATTAACAATTTTAAAAAAATGTTAAAAAGGCGCTGCATTTTTTAATCGAAGTGTTTAATATTTTTCTAAGGAAACGAGTGCTTCAACTTCTTTGTGACGTATTATCGTTTTGATATACCCTTCCCTAACATCTCAAAAATATAAGCCCTTCCTCTTCTCTTAAAGTAACGTGATTAAATTAATTCCTAAAGAATTCAAATATATAATGCTTATATAATTTAATTATTATATTTTTTGAAAACTTCTTCATTTATGCACTAGGTCAGTGTTTCTCAAAGTGTGGTACGCGTACCCCTGGGGTACGCGGCAATTTTCGGCTATGCATAATTAAAGGGGTCATTATATTTTTCAACGAACAATGAATCACATCCCCTCTCCAACAGAAACTGCTGTATAACCAAGCAAAACCATGTAGTAAGTAGCTGTAAGCAACAAGAAAACGTTGATATTGTAAGTGGCGGTTTCTGTGGTTTAGAAGTTCACATGGTATATTGCGGTAATTGGACCACATTTTTTTAATAAGCTATATAAAACACAATGAATTAATAAAAGACACGACAAGTTTCGTAAGTCGTTTGAGTTACATCTTCAGGGGTAACAGGTAACTTAAAGTTTAAAACACAAAGAAAAGAGAAATTATTAGTAATAGTTCATACTATACAGTTGTAGCCGTCTGACTATTCATAAAATTAAAAATCAGAATGCAGATTCAAAGCAGTGCTGAAATTTAAACAATGCTGGATGATGCCATGTTCTGTTGTTCACGTTCATAATGTCCGAGTCTGACTGAGGTATATTTTTTTTATTAAAGCTGACCAAACTTGGTGGAGGATTAATCCTTGATTTTTATCGCATTGTGTTGATATTTTAAGCATGTTTGCAGCTTCTTTAAATTTCCTTATGTAACGTTGATATTGCATCTGAATCAAATGAAATTGATAAGAGTGTGTCGTCTGACATCTCTAGAGAACCAAAATTTAAAAATAAATCACATTTTTTGTTTACGTGAACATATAAATTCAAATAAAATAGATATTTAATTTTAATTAATATTTAAAAATAATTTATTATTTTTAATTAATTAATTAGGGGGTACTTGGTAATAATGAAAATTTAAGAAGGTGTACGCGGATATCTATAGTTTGAGAAACACTGCACTAGGTTAACAGAGCATACGAAGACAGCGTCAAATTATACTGTAAAGTAAAGCAGATGCCAATTCTGCGAACTACACAGCGCATGCTCGGAGGTTTGACCGGAAACAAATATCACTCGTATCGTTATTCAAATTAAACTCAAGGGAGCAAATATTCAGTCAGAAAACGGCTGAAACTGGCAACTTTGCATTTAGCTATTCTTACATTTCCGATGTATTATTTCAAGATTAATATTGGGTTGTGTGCGCGGTTCCCTAATTTTACTATGAAGCACAGTTACTCAAGATTACCAGCTAAGTATAAATTATCAGTTTGTTCTTGCAGTCAAGCACGTATATTGAACAGTTCAAGAATCACGCAAAAACAGAAATTCAGATTACAAGGTATGAAAACGTTCATGCGAACTGGGTTATGTGTGTGTGTGTGCGGGAGCGTGTGCAAAAGCATGGCGATGTAGTAAAAAGTGAAGGAGAGTTTGCATTTAGATCTCAGAACGATAGCATTAGAAATCCTTTAACATTTCCACATTTCTAGAATACATCGCAGCCAGATAAACATATTTGTTTTATTGAAAAATTATGGCATTATTATTTTTTTTTTCTACTGTCAAAATAAAACTGTATTTCTTAGCTGCTAGCAGCGACATCTACGGGACTGGGTATTTATTATATTTCTTAAAAAGTCTGATTTTATTTATAGATCTAAGGAGAACTTTTTCACACAGATCGATCAATCCTTGCTTTTGTTTTATTTATTACAACACTTATATATTAGTATTGTACATTATTATGATTTGCTACACATGTCCTCAAAGTGTTACGTTATTTTGATTCATTCTTAGAGATGGAACTACTGCCTCAAGCAGTAGCGCACTCAGGATTTAGTCTTGGGGGGGGGGGGGTTGGTAGACGATTTGAGAAAACAGACTATGCATCGCATACGACCTATGACTGAGCATCTGCAGTGATCGCTAATTCATAAGTAGTATATAAATAGAAGACACGACACAACATAAATAAAAAAAAAAAAGAATTTTAATTAGGAAAAGATTTTTTGAAACTTTTCTAGTGTTTTTTTTTTTTCCCAACTAAAGTTTTGCACAGGCGCCGGACACTACTGGCGCGCCCCTGTCGTAATACAGATCCAAACGGTTACACATTGCCCTGTGTATGCAATGATTATAGAAAACACATTATCTATATGGAGACTACAACACACTGCTAATAAAGAAGCTATTTATTTATTATTCTTAAAATAAAACGTGGCAACCATGCTATCTGTGTAACAAGTGAAAGTTTGAGACAAACAGGAACTGAAATACCTGGGATAACTACAAATACATCTGTTACTTAATACTTATCTCGACTTAACCATGCCTTTTTTTCAGCACATGTTTAACTTAGATTAACAGAACGAATATTTGAATCGCCATGATGTTTTTCTTTTTGCTTTTTCTTTCCATCTTTCTTTTAAATTAATTTTTGCAAATTCAAATTAATTCTACTATTACTACTACTACTAATAATGATAATTTCAAGTTTTCGTTCTTTCCTTTTATGAATGGGAGAGAGAGAGAATACCTTACTTGCAATTAACTGAACTTATAATTAAGAAAATTTACGAATCCACTGAATCTGAAACTGGACAAAATTGTGAAGGCTTGGAATTTGTATTTATCTTCGCCTTTCATCCCAGAGGATTATTAAAAATCATGTTAGGAAAACAGCTGAATTTTTACCCACGTGGCTAAAAGTCCTGAGAAGAATTCCTGGATTTATTCAAGGTAAGTGAAGGAGAAGGCGCCATAACAAGGAAATTTATATCCTTTTTAAGGATATCGTGAGGTACATAAAATTGATGAAATCAAGATAGGTAGGAACTAATTTCTTTTTATTCATTATATTTTTCTTTATTCGTTAAATCATTTTCTTAATATAATTTTAACAGTAAAATTCATTTTCAGAGATTTTCTTTAGGGGAAGCTTTTGTTTTCATCAGCATACTCGACGTCTTAAAACCAAAACTGCCACAAATGATGTCCGCCCTAATTAATATTGCAAATACTATTCACTAAAACTGAGGCTTGATTTCAGATATCTTCAGCTGAAAACGCCATCGTTATTATGAGGCACATATTTTCTAAAATCTGAAAGGAATCTCGAGAAGTGTAACATGAATAGCATGACATTATGTAATGTGATGCTATTCAAGTACAAAATGAAAAGTCCATAACTTCTATCTCCGATGTTTCTGAGTCGGATGCGCACGTACATTTATGACATTCAAGATTTTTTTTTTTTTTTTTCGAAACCTGCGTTACTCACAGGAAATAAAAATATACAATAAATCTTATATGACAGACCGTTCAGCAGTAATTTCGAATGAATCTTTCTCTAAATCAGGATATAAATGCTTCGGTATATTATTATTATTACTTTTATTTAAATAATTAAGCTCTTATAAAAAGTGAACGTGAATGTTTTTTATTTTTTTATTTTATTTTTCGTCTCTCGCAAAATTAACTGGCTAGAAGAACAGTGCAATTAACTCATAGTATAATGGCCTCATAGTATTAATTATTTCGGACGTACTTCCAGCCAAACCAATACTTTTGCAATACATTCAAAATAGCAAACGATGACAAATCTGTGCTAGTTGGCATGTAAATAACCGAATAATGGTAGTTATGACAGCTTACTGCATGCACGAATCATAGAAATATCAGCTACGCCACATTAGACTTCATCTAACACAATTTATCGTCTTCCGTTTATGTTTTGATACGCTAAAGATATGACATATTTATACCTGAAAATTGCTTTTTATCGAGTCACTTTGAGGGTTCAAAATCTCTGGAAATAAAAATCACTGCCACCTAAGTATAACACTAGCTAACTTTAAACACTTTGTCCAAGGCCCGTTAAATATTTCTCTCGCTATGACAGGAAACTTTTCTCACGTAAAAGTTTTTGGAAATTTTTCTAGTGTTTTTTTTTTCCCCTTTTTCTTTAAGGGGGCGCCACTGATGTCGTTCCAATGCAAAAAATATTTAATAATCCTAACTGCTTAAATTGCATAATTCAAACTGCTTAAAAAGTGCGCAAGTTTGTAAGCACTCGTAGGCACTATTTTGTTATTTACAAATATAACTTCGTGAATAAAATTGTCTGAACTTTTATTCTAAATTTAAAACTAATTTATTAACAGTAGTCTTTAAAGCTAAATTAGTTCAGCAAGCAGCACATTTATCTCACGTAAATGTAGCACTATTTAATAATATATTTGACACCATTAATTTTAAACCAACAAAAAAACAACCCCCCCCCCCAAAAAAAAAGCCTATAAATTGAAGGTAATTTCAGACTTGTAAACATCGTTATACGCAGAAAGAATGCACTCAAATAACCGATACTGTGAACTGGTTTTGGAAAGTCGGGAAAGTTTTGCGTGCTCATAATTACCCCCCCCCCCCCCTCTCCACAAAGCACTTAATTTTCACCACTGAGGACATGCTTATACATTTTTTTTTTTTTGTAAGCACGGATTCACTTGAGTGAATTTTTTTTAGCGTCTTCTGAAATTGCCATAATATTTTATTTCACTTCAATGTTAAAAGTATATGTAAATTACATTATATGAAATAATTATATATATAAATGCATTATAAAAATTATAATGTAAACTTACGTCAATATTTTATAAAATATTGACGTAATATTTTTAGTATATTTTTAAAAATATGCAATGTACCCTAAGATATACAAGTTTCTGGCTGAGATGTATAATCTGCGTGTTTGTCTGGTATTATTACGCAGAAAAGGTACATGGCATATTTTCAGTAATATTTAATAACGCAGAAAGTCTAAATTATGAAAAATTTAAAATTCCTTACATTCCTCAACTTTTGGATGTTCCTGATCACTTTTAAATTTAAGGAAACTTCGAAAAGGTCTTTAAAATAAAACTTACCTCCTTGAAAGATTAAGAAACAAAGCACTTGAAAAGATTTACGAAGCGATCATTCCTGACTAAAATCGGGTGCTTGACCACGTGATGCGTGCCTCTTTAGTAAATCTGAGAGGCGCTGTGAAGTTCTAAAGTCGTCTGCGAACTACCAGCTGATTCAAGTTTACAGTCGTAGCATTGGCATGATAACACTGAATAAACAAAACAGTAGATCACTCAGTCCTAAGGAGGAACTATCTGTTTTGAAATGGCACAGATCACAGTTTCCTCATCCACAGCTACAAAATACAACAGTATACAATTTGTTTAGAATTTCAGTACTTATAAAATATGTACATGTACTGTGTCGCTATCAACGTCAACGGAAGTATAAGCAATTTTTTAGCTAGAGAAAAATCAGGATGTTGTAATACGTTAATACACACTCCACAGAGGACCAAACCATGCAAGAATTTCTAAACAAGAAAGATTTTATGTAAACTATCGTTTACGATTATTTCTTTAATATGCTTTTACTATTGGATAAGTAAACATTATACAAATAAGTTAAAGAAACAAACATTCAGATACGTGCCATATAACCATGTTATTTAAATAAAATACAAAACTAGAAAAACAAGGCGTAGGTGTAAAAATAAGCATAATCTAAATATTAATTAGCATCTAAAACGAGTTTCGTATCATGTTGACAAGTAGGTCATTAAAATGTTTAATGTATTCCCGTTCATTTTCAATGGAATTTTATTGTTTCATTAAATTAATAAAACAATTTCTCATTATTCTAATGAATTTAATAAAAAAAATTTTGTTTTTGTTTATAAATAATAACAATGCTCACAACATTATATAAATGCAATACAGCATGTTAAAGGTTACAGCTTATGTTTTGACATTGATTGAATAGTTAATAATTTGAATTGTTCGATTAACGCTTTAGATTACGAAACAAATGCACTGCGACCTAACGCAGTGTCAGAATTATCACGTTAGGCCAATTGCAGCTAGACTCGCCAACATTCGTTTACGCTTATCACTGTACTAACAAGTGAATCCGACACTGCTCAACGAGCAGTGTCGCTACAGATAAAGTGTATGCTTGCGACGTTAGTTCTGCGAGATATGAAACTTTTATTATTGGTGTTTGTTCGTGGTGAGGGTGAAATATTTTTAATAAAGCAATTTTTTTTAATATGTAAATTTATTTATTAATAAATTGGTTACTGATTACGAAAAAATGAATTATTTTTCTTATTTCGTATATGCAGCATCCACAGTTTTCACCGGCTGCCACTGCTGTTCCAAGTATAATGCTGTTTTTATGGGGTCATATGGGGTCACTTCGTTGATGTTTAATGCTGTAAATAGTTGGATAGCTTATGGAAGTTTTTTCATTTGGTTATGCTACTAATTATATATTTGGTTTTTATTCTTTATCCAAGTGTGATAAAGTTTGGTTTTTATTCTTTATCCAAGAAGTTGCATCTGAAGGACTTTCAGGACTGGGGCAACTCATGGTAAAGGTGGAATAAGTTCTCATCACTTCCAATGTCCATTAATTCCACCTTAGTATCACTGCCACTGGGTCTGGCTCCCACTGATGTGCTTTTGCACAGAAGTGGTTGCTCTTCCTGAGAGGTGAGAGGTTCTGCTTGGGGGTTTTGCCTATCACTGAGTGGAGCTACTGCTGAGTTGCACATTCCTTTGGTCACTCGTAGGGAGTGGTCTAAGCGACTGCCAAATTTTTGGAGAGGTCTTTACTTAAACATTTTATTTTATTTATATTTTTTTAAATAACGAAGCCTGTGGTGAGATCATAATTAAAAGAAACACGCGTATTAACCACAGTGAAAATTATTTAATTGTAAATATTTCATCCTAAGTATCTTAGGACATCATCAGTACAGTAGTTTAAAACAATAATAGGAATAACATACAGTTAGGGCGCATGATTACAATAGAATCTCATTAAACGTGCGTAACGTGTTACAGAAGTATAAATAAATAATAATAATTATTATTATTGTACACAATTTTGTATGACAATTTCCCATACTTTAGGAACGTAAGAACGTCGTTGCGGTTTAAATTTGGTCTATGTAGTAGGGCTTCAGAACTTTCTTTATATATAAGCTCATGTTTATATAAAGATCTATGTAGAAGAATAAATAACTTTTATTATTAAAAGACCAGAAGATAAATGATAAAATATACAAAGAGCCAACAAGTTTCACTAGCTACTGTCTAGCATTTTCAAGGCTGAACTGGTGTGAAAACAAATGCATTGAGTTACATTTCAAACATGCACTTTAGTAACTGTTAGGTTTTTACATTTGATCATTCTGTTTGAAGGCGTGCATGTGTTCGAAAGATTCAGTCAGATTCCGGTACATGACCACGTGGTTTGTAGTTATTTGCATATTGTAATTCTGTCGAACTGAGAGAGATGATGAGATTTTTCCATATGTCTTTAAGAACAATGCCCTGATTTCTATTTAAATTATTGCCTGTGCGTAGTACCACAGCTGCTTCTTTTAAAGTTCTGTATCTGGAGTCATTCTCGATGTAAGGCATAGAACTGTTTTTCCAATCTATAACGTGATTTGATGTTGAGAAATGATGTGCTAAACCAGATGGGATGATTCTATTATGATTGACATCCCCCACATGTTCCTTCTGTCTTATTTCAAAACTTCTAGAAGTCTGACCGACGTAAGAAAGGCCACGCGTGCATGGAATTTCATATACTCCACGACATTTGAAGAAAGGTACCTCATCTTTAGGTGATCCTAAGATTTGGCTGATCATGGTAGTTGGTTTAAAAACCACTCTGATGTTATGAGCTTTTAACATTCTCGCCAATTTTGTGGAAACTGAATTAATATATGGAATGACAGCTGTGGACACATATTGGGGCACCGTAACACGTTGTTGGTGGTTGTCTTTAAATAGCCATTTGTTTAAAATGTTAGAAGGGTATCCATTAAGAGAAAGAGTGTTAGCTATTAGTGACAGTTCTCTCTGCACATCTGCTTCTTTTGAAATAGATCTTAAGGCTCTATTACGGAACATGTGAATGATGCTGTGTTTTTGTGATCTATGATGGTTGGTCGAATAATGTAGATATCTACCAGTATCTGTGGGTTTCCTGTAAATGGATAGTTGGAAATTGTTATCTTCTTTCTTCACTAGGATGTCAAGAAAAGGAAGTTCTTTGTTCTTCTCTAGTTCTATAGTGAATTTGATCTTATTGTGTAGTGAGTTGATTTTGTTCAGAAATACGAAAAGGTTTTCCATGGTGTCTTTCCAGATGATGAACACGTCATCGACATATCTCCACCAAATTGATGGTTTTGGTACAATGGTGGAAAGAATATCCTTTTCAAGTTTTTCCATAAAAAGGTCTGCGCATGGTGGTGACAGAGGACTACCCATGGCTAGTCCTTCCAATTTTTTGTATACAGTGTTGTTGAATTTGAAGAAATTTGAATTCAGGCAATGATGAAACAGCTGTGTGATGTCTTGAGGGAAAAGATCTTGCAGACTGTTAACCACCTCTACGATCGGTGCATTAGTGAATAAGGACACTACATCTAGACTAGCCATAATGTCCGTTTCTGATATTTTAATACTCTTGATTTTTTCTACAAAATGTTGAGAGTTTTTAATGTCGGTCTCTGTGTGTCTAATTGTTCCTTTCATTAATTTTGCGAGATGCTTTGCTAGTAAGTACCTAGGTGAGGATCTTCCATCAACAATTGGACGAACAGGAACGTTTTTTTTATGAATCTTGGGCGCCCCATGAAGGCGTGGAGTGATAGGATGTAATGATTTAAGTTGTTTCCAGATTACGGATAAGAGCGTTAGTCTCCAGATGATTACTCATGATGGGATTTTTTTCTAAGACTTGGTAAGAAATGTCTGCTAGTAACAAATTAATCTTATCGAAGTAATCTTTCGAGTTGAGAATGACCGTTGAATTTCCTTTACGGCTTTTGTTATTATAATGTCTTTGTTGTTACGAAAGCGGAGAGCTTTCTTATTATCACGAGTGATATTAGGTATTGGTGGTTTTGCTGAAGCAAGAATAATCGTACTCTTGAATCTGATCGCATTTGCTGTAGCCTCCGGAAGAGGAAAAAGACTTTTTTCTATCCCACATATGAAATCCATTTTAGGGATAAAATTAGGGGAGATGGTAAAGTTGAAACCCTTTTTTAGGATTTCTGATGCGTGATTAAAAAGCTTGTAATCTGAAAAGTTAAAAATCACTTTGTTGTTAGGCAGACTGTGATGCGATTGGAATTTTTTCTTATATAGAAATTCGAATTTTTTAAAATTGTCTAATTTTACTCGTTGTGAAAGTTTTTTCGTAGCTACGATGTAATACTTGGTCTATATCATTCCAAGTCGTGTAGTCTAAAACTGTTCGATATGTCATCAAATTGATCTCTACACTTCGCGTCAATAATGTTAAGCTCATGCCTGGTATGTTGTATCCTTTCTCTTAATAGCGCTAACGAAGTCTTGTGATATATTCTTTTTCTGCTGTAGATTGGATATGCCCTTCTACTACTAAGAACTTCGGGATGATAGCGAAATCTCTACATCTCTTCAGAAAAGTAAGGTGGTTTAGTAACTTAGCTTTTTTGCATTTGTTCTTCTCAAAGCACCGAACTTTATGTTTCATTTGTGAACTTAAATTGTACATAATTGGTCTGATGTATTAAAATAAATAACTTTTATTATTAAAAGACCAGAAGATAAATGATAAAATATACAAAGAGCCAACAAGTTTCACTAGCTACTGTCTAGCATTTTCAAGGCAGAACTGGTGTGAATACAAATGCATTGAGTTACGTATCAAACATGCACTTTAGTAACTATTAGGCCGTTACATTTGATCATTCTGTTTGAAGGCGTGCATGTGTTCGAAAGCTTCAGTCAGATTCCGGTACATGACCACGTGTTTTGTAGTTATTTGCATATTGTAATTCTGTCGAACTGAGAGAGATGACGAGATTTTTCCATATGTCTTTAAGAACAATGCCCTGATTTCTATTTAAATTATTGCCTGTGCGTAATACCACAGCTGCTTCTTTTAAAGTTCTGTATCTGGAGTCATTCTCGATGTAAGGCATAGAACTGGTTTTCCAACCATCATAGATCACAAAAACACAGCATCATTCACATACTCTGTAATAGAGCTTAAGGTCTATTTCAAAAGAAACAGGTGTGCAGAGAGAACTGTCACTAATAGCTAACACTCTATCTCTGAATGGATACCCTTCTAACATTTTAAACAAGTGGCTATTTAAAGACAACCACCAACAACGTGTTACGGTGCCCCAATATGTGTCCACAGCTGTCATTCCATATATTAATTCAGTTTCCACAAAATTGGCGAGAATGTTAAAAGCTCATAACATCAGAGTGGTTTTTAAACCAACTACCATGATCAGCCAAATCTTAGGATCACCTAAAGATGAGGTACCTTTCTTCAAATGTCGTGGAGTATATGAAATTCCATGCACGCGTGGCCTTTCTTACGTCGGTCAGACTTCTAGAAGTTTTGAAATAAGACAGAAGGAACATGTGGGGGATGTCAATCATAATAGAATCATCCCATCTGGTTTAGCTCATCATATCTCAACATCAAATCACGTTATAGATTGGAAAACCAGTTCTATGCCTTACATCGAGAATGACTCCAGATACAGAACTTTAAAAGAAGCAGCTGTGGTATTACGCACAGGCAATAATTTAAATAGAAATCAGGGCATTGTTCTTAAAGACATATGGAAAAATCTCATCATCTCTCTCAGTTCGACAGAATTACAATATGCAAATAACTACAAAACACGTGGTCATGTACCGATATCTGACTGAAGCTTTCGAACACATGCACGCCTTCAAACAGAATGATCAAATGTAACGGCCTAATAGTTACTAAAGTGCATGTTTGAAACGTAACTCAATGCATTTGTTTTCACACCAGTTCAGCCTTGAAAATGCTAGACAGTAGCTAGTGAAACTTGTTGGCTCCTTGTATATTTTATCATTTATCTTCTGGTCTTTTAATAATAAAAGTTATTTATTGTAATACATCAGACCAAATATGTACAATTTAAGTTCATCTATGTAGAAGTTTAGACTTTTCCCAATGGCTTGGATTTTCAATTCCGTGTCGAGAGAAGCCAGATTTCTGCGGCTTAAAAAGACAAATGTGATCTTGATGTGTCGAGATGCGTTTCTGAACAGACCTACCTGTCTGTCCAAAGTAAGACAATTTGCACGAGCATGGAATCTCATAAACGCCAGGCAACATCAAAGGTGAGAGTTTGTCCTTACGAGAAGGTAACAAGTTGTAAATTTGGTTGATAGGTTTGTAAGTAGTGATGAAATTGTATTTCTTCATAATTTTAGAAAGACGTTCGGAGATGCCTTTGATGTAAGGTATGGGAATCCTATGGACTTCTTCCTGTCTTGTTTGATGTGTGGAAAAGTGACTGATGATTTTGTAAGTTGTTTTAGGATTATATCCATTTAGGATGGTTGTATTTTTGATTACTTCTAATTCTTAATTCTTAAGGAGATAGATACCCTGTGGAGATTCTTTTTCTAAAGTAAAGTTGATGCGATGATGAAGAAGGTTAATTTTATCTAGAAACAGTTGTAATTCAGGTTCGGGATGATTCCAGACTGCAAATACGTCATCGACATATCTTAGCCAAATTTTTGGTTTGGGTTCAAAAGTGAATATTTTTTCCTAAAGGTGTTCTAGAAACAAATTTGCTAGGTTTGGTGATAAAGGAGATCCCATTGCTGTTCCTTCTTCTTGCTTGTAAATTTGACCTTTCCAGGTGAAGTAACCTGATGCAATAACAAACTTGAACAATTCAACTATATCAGACGGAAATTTTTGAGTTAGTAATTCTATTGTTTCTTTATGGGGAATGTTTGTGAAGAGACAATGTCGAAGCTGATTAAGAAATCAGTTTTTAACAGTTGAATGTCTTTCATTTTTGTGTGAAACTGTAGAATTTTTGGTTGAAGAGACTGAGTGGCCTATGTGAGTCTGGGTAGTGATCCTTCCCGTAATGCATAGTATTATATATGTGTCTGCAAGGAGATGTGCTTTGCATTTTGGGATACTAAGGCAAGTGATGAGAGTTTGGTCCACCTTTACCACGAGTTGCCCAGTCCTGAAAGTACTTCAGGTGCAAACTTTGTTTGCTCACACTTGGATAAAGGATAAAAACCAAATACAGGTAGTCCTCGATTTACGATGAGGTTCCCTTCCAATGTCTTCGTTGTAAGTCGATTCTGACGTCGAGGACTTTATTTTAATTCTTGATTTATTTGCTTTCTGTTATAATATTTTCATAAATTAGGTTTCGATTTAACTTAAAACGGTTAAAAATGTGTAAACTTACATAAACATTTATAAATTATTTATTAGCACATATACATATAAATACATAAATACAAAATTAAGAAAGAAAAATCTAAGAAAAAATACATAAACACATCAAAAATGGTGCACTTACTTGAATTTGAAATTCCTTTAAATATTAGTTAACATAAACAAAAAAAAACTTATTAACAGTGTCTTTAATTAAACAGATGAGTAACTGTCACTTATTTGGACGATATGGTTATTTTTCATGATCTGCTAATTCTTCTATATCGGTAATATTGATTTCTAGATCCAGTTTTCTTGCAATTTCAACGATTTCTTCACCAAGTTCTAACATGCTATGCTCATTGTACTCTTTGAGTACAATGAGCATAGTACATTGTACATTGCACATTATACTCCTGTGGTAGTAACTTCCAAATTCCTTGTATACATTGTTCCGAAACTTCCTTCTATGAAGTTCCAATGTTCTGGATACATTGGTTAATATAGTAATTTTTCTTCAATGTAGCAATCGAACCTTGATCCATAGGTTGAATCACAACTGTTGTATTGAAGGTAGATACATCACATTTATATTTTCATTCAAATCGCTGATTTGAATGAAGAGGATGTTCTGGAGCATTGTCAAGCAGCAATAGAATTTTAAAAGGAATGTTTTTTTTTCAAGACAGTAGACGATTTAAGAACCAGTCTTTGAATAAAACAATTGTCATCCAAGCCTTAGGATTACTCCTGCAGTAAACCAGCAACTTATTCTTCTCAATGTTTTTCAAAGCTCTGGGATTTTGTGAGCGGTAAACAAGAAATGGTATTAATTTAAAACTAGCAGCATTTCCTCCAAGAAGAAGCGTAATCCTATCTTTAAATACCTTAAAACCAGGCGCCGATGTAGCTTCTCTGTGAATGTAAGTTTGTTCTGACATTCTTTTCCAGCAGTGGCTATTGCTATTGGCGACTGCAATGGCGAAACTGCAAGGCGTGTACAAAAGCAATGTGATATATGTATGTATATGCTGGCGGCAAAGGAATTTTTATTAATAATTTTTGGCGGTCGTAAATGAGAATCGTCGTAAGTCGAGGACTACCTGTATACAATTAGTTGGATAGCTTCTTTGAAGTTGCACCAAGTGCACCGATAACTATTGGAATGACTTCGGTGTGTTTATGCCACAGCCGGCCAACTTCGATTGCCAGATCTCGATATGCAGTAATTTTTTCCAGTTCTTTGTTGTTAATGTTGTTATCACTGGGTACTGCAATATCGATAATCCAAACCTGTCGATGTTCGATAATTGTAATGTCAGATCTATTGTGTTCTAAATGCCGATCAGTTTGTATTCTAAAGTCCCAGAGAATTTTTGCTGTTTCGTTTTCCAATACAGTCTCTATTTTATGCTTCCACCACTTATCAGATGTAGAAAAGCCGTAGTTTTTGCATACGTGCCAATGGATTATTTTGGCCACTTGATCATGACGATATTTATAGTCAGTTTGAGCTATCTTGCTGCAGGCACTGATTAGATGTTCTACAGTCTATCTTTCTGATCTATAATCTGCATTCGCTGTTATTATTGATGTTCAAAATTTTTGCTTTCTTTGCATTAGTTTGTAATGCATGTTCTTGAGCTGCTAGAATAAATCCTTCTGTATCTTTTTTAATATATCCATATTGTAGCCATTGCCACTTCTTGTTCACGTCAATTTTGTCCTCAGTATCTATCTCTAAGAAATTGGCCATGCAAAGGTTTATTTTTCCAGCACACATATCGGTTATTTTGCTGTTCCTTTTCGAAATCGCATTTGTTTCCTATTGCTTTCAGAAGACCCTCTTGTGTAATTGCTTGAAGCATTTGCAACAATTTTTGGTATTTTTTTCCATTTTAAAAGTACTCTATTATTATTATTATTATTATTATTATTATTATTATTATTATTATTATTATTATTATTATTATTATATGAAGAGTTTGTTAAATTTAATAATTCAAAAGTCGAAGAAGTCTTACAAACGGTAAAAGACATTAAAATCAGCATTAATGCACTAACCGACAGGCAACACAAATTGATAAAAGACACATCGGAACTTCGTCAAGAATTTAATTCCCTGAAACTACAATACGAAGTTTTAAACCAACAACAACATAAAGAAGACCTTGTCATAAACGGTCTTCCAGAAACTGAATCCAGAAAAAATCTCAGAGACGTAGTTTCAAAGTTAGGTTATGCAATTGACAATCCCCTACAGCATAATAATATTCAGACCATAAATCGGATTCCCAGGAAGAACAAAAAACAAGTCTTGCCATGACCCGCACCAGTCATAGTTCGTCTGACAAGCAAGGCTACAAGAGACAATCTCATAAAACCCAGCAGACTGAAAAAACCAGTTGCCAAGGATTTAAATGCATCGCAAGACAATACGCCAATCTTTCTATCTGAGTATTTAACACCTTTCAATCAGAATCTTTTGAACCAAGCAAGAAAAGAAAAAACAGAAAACAAGTATCAATTTTTATGGATTAAATATGGCAAATATTCTTGAGAAAGTCACAGACTTCAAAGTCTATACAAATAAAAAGCTCGGAAGATATAGACAGGTTGCCAGAGTGAAACAAAAGACTCCAACTTAGTTCAATAAGAAGATCTCAACACAACAAAAATGAATGTGAACCATCAGATAGATGTAATTACACCAGAAAATATCAGTAATTGTATTTTCGAATTGCTTGATGCATGGAAACAACATACAGAACAAGCGAGAGGTCTTTCAATCTTGCATATTAACATCAGAAGCATCCGAAAACATTAGTTATTGTTACAGGCTTATCTGAGGAATTACACTGATATTATTGATATTTCGATTCTAACTGAAGTATCCATAACTAATGACGAAGCGACTGCTTTCCAAATTCCAGGCTTCCAACAACATAAATCATGCCGCCAAACAAAAAAAAGGGGTGGAATATTAATATTTATCAAACATAAATTAATAGCAAAAGAAACGGCCTATCAGTTTGAGCATGCTGAAACCCTTTGCCTCGAAATCACTAATACCAACAATAGACAGCATCCCATAATACTAAATGCTATTTACAGGCCACCAAACCTAAACATGATAAAATTCTTGCACGAACTCAATTGCTGACTTTCATGCCAAGAAATATGCTCAACCGAATACCTAATGATAATTGGCGACATAAACATAAATATTGCAAACGAAAACTTAAACCAGAACAACACTGTACAATAACTAGACACGCTATCCATGTATAATCTAATACCAACAATAACATTATGTACTAGAGAAGAAATATTCGGAAATACTATCACTGCCTCCTGTCTAGATCATATAAACATCCGAGCACCACCAAACAATTACACTGCATCAGTCATAAAGTGCAAAGTAGTAGACCATTACTTCACCGCTCTAAACCTGCACACCAAGACAATATCCATGCAATGCCCCACAGAAGAAGAGCAACAGAAAACAATAATAGACGAAGAAATAGTCAACCGCGAAATAAGAAAAACAGACTGGCATCGGATTCAACATTTTATACAACAGCATTAAACTCACACTGGAGGAAATATATAAAAAAACTGCAAAGAAAGTCAGAATTCGTTCAAAAATTCGTTCAAAAAATTCGTTCAAAAATCCTTGGATAACACAAAACGTAATCCTAAAAATACACAAAAAGGACGCTTTATGGAAAGAATTAAAGCGATATCCAAATAACGCAACTTTAAACACTGAATATAAGATAACAAGGAATCGCCTTACAACACAAATCAGAAATGCAAAAAGAAGCTACTACAGAGACAAACTAACCTCTGCACAAAACAATATGAATCAAACCTGGCATCTGATCAATGAGATGCTAGATTGTGTTCCAAACACCACCACCTCCGAAACCATGAAACACAGCTTCATGAAAGACGCAAAACCTATCCAACAACTAGCAAATGACTTTCACCAATACTTTGCAGACTCCATCCAAGAACTGCACAGAAATATTCCCCCAATCACAAAACTTGATCCTCAACTTGGACCACAATCAAAACAGACATTATGGTTCCCAACCATAAAAGAAGCAGAGCTTCTCTCTGCAATACATCAAATCAAACCAAACAAAGGCCCAGGAATTGATGGTATAAGACCTAAGGATATCAAGCAACATGCAACTAGCTGAAGTCCTATCCTACTAAAATTAATAAATAAAACATTTAAAACAGGACAGATACCAAGTATACTAAAGACAGCCATAATCACACCCATATACAAACATGGAAAAAGAAATTTAATCAGTAATTACAGACCCATAGCAACATTACCAATTATCAATCAAATTATGGAGCTGATCATACTGAAGAAACTCACAGCATACACAGAGACCTTTCATATTATCCCCAAAACACAATATGGTTTTCAGAAAAATAAAGGAACAACATCTCTCTTGGAAGACTTTACAGACGTAATTAATACCACCTTAGACAAAAATAAAATTGCCATGGTAGTCTTTATTGATCTAACTAAAGCATTCGATACACTCACACATCAAACCTTGCTAGAAAAGCTGAGGCATGTTGGAATAGACGGGCCTCTTCACAGGTGGTTTACAAACTACCTTCAAAATAGAAAACATATCACACGTATCGGATCAAACCGAAGCAGAGAGCTGCCAGTAACCTGTGGAGTACCAGAGGGAGCTGTATTCTCCCCAACTCTATTCAACATTTACACGCACGATATTAATCAGTTACCACTCAAAGGTAAGATATTCCAATACGCAGACGATACAGCAATAATATCCATCCACAATAACGCAAGCATAGCCCAAACAAATATGCAACATGACATAAATCTGATCATAGACTGGCTCACGAAAAACTCCATACACCTAAACTCAGAAAAGACAAAATTGATGATATTCAGAAATCCACTGACTCGACCAGTTGATAACAAATATATAACCATCCAACATCCATTTTCCAACATAAAAAACACACAGAATAGCAAAATCACTCAGGTTTAAACAATACGATACCTTGGAATTTACTTCGATGCAGATAAGAACTGGAATAGCCACATAAACCATCTACACAACAAACTCCGAACAGTAAGTGGCAAACTCTACAGGTTAAAAGACATAGTTCCCATACGCCTAAAAACACTAATATACAAACCACTATGCCAAAATATGCTAAGATACTCTATAACAACGTATGCTTTCTGTGCACCCTACAAACTAAATAGATTAATGTCGCTACAGTACAAAATCATAAAACTGATCTTTTGGGAACAAAGAGAAAATAACGACTTTATATACACTGCAATGTCAGAACACAAAATACTGACAGCAAAACATTTATGTCACTATGCAGCTTTGCTAAAACATTATTTCGATGCATGCCAACTACAGGACAGTCAGAAATACATACTGTGTGTGTGTGTGTGTGTGTGTGTGTGTGTGTGTGTGTGTGTGTGTGTGTGTGTGTGTGTGTGTGTGTGTGTGTGTGTGTGTGTGTGTGTGTGTGTGTGTGTGTGTGTGTGTGTGTGTGTGTGTGTGTGTGTGTGTGTGCGTGCGTGCGTGCGTGCGTGCAATATAGGGTGATTATATCCATTGATATTGTATATATAGAGTGTAAAAATTGCAAAGAAACATCTGTATTAATCATCATTATGATTATTATAATAATATATGTTGTAAACAGTTACTGTTATTATTATTATTCAAAAAACTTTATGTACGAGGAAGTATTTGTTATGCATAATTGTGTTCCTATAATGTATGTAATTTATCTGAGAAATAATAAAAATGTTAAAAAATTTTTTTTTAAAATTATTATTATTATTGATGTCTCTAACACACAGAGTCAAATGGCAAAGCTACCTCTGTAATAACAAACATAATCTAATTCATTTTCTTGCCTCTAGAAAACTGAACAACAATGTTAGTTCGAATAAAAAAAAAATCAGCTAACGCCTATGTTGTTCCCATATAGCTAACTTTTGGAGTTCAATCTCCATAGCCAATCATAGAGATAGCTGGGCCAGGGCTATCACTGATTCAGCGGTATGCAGTGAAGGAGGCAGCAAGCTAGTGCCGCCATCTCGTGGTCTCTAACCCTAACACAATATTTTTTTAATGTCTGAAAATAGTGTGGGTTCGACGGTCGATTTTTTTGAGTTTACGGGACGAAAAACCCGAGTTTCCGTGAGAAAAAACCCGCTAGCCCGTACCAGAGATCGACTAACTCGGGAGCCGGCCGGAAAAAGGCTTAGAAAAATTTCATCTAGTCGGCGACTAGATTTGAACCACCAAATCCTTTCTTAAAAAAATAGAAAAAAAAAATTATTTTTCCTGACACCTCCAAGGAGTACGAAGTCTCATCGCAGGAGGACACGATGAAGTCATTGTAGAATTTATTTATTTAGGATTTATTTAGAAACGCTTGAATTTTAATGATAATAATAATCCATTATACACACCTTGAAACCCACAACCCATACAGATTGGCTTTCAAACTATCATTTTGAAGATAACATCGTTAGCCTTATACTTAAATATATACTGTATATATTGCCTCCATCTCGTACCCTAACACTCGTATTATGGTCTATATTGTCTGTAATGGTCTATATTGAACATCATTACTGTACACCCACAGATACGAGACCCTTCGACACTGCTGCGCATGTCAAAAGAAGGTGAATCCATTCCGATAGTAGGGTAATCAATGCATTTCGTGGGATGAGTATTTATTATTGTAAGTCGGAAAATAGCTTTTCTTTTATCAAAATTCTAGTTCTTAAAGTGGTAACTATTTTGCTTGTACAACAGTTGGAAAAAGTACGTATGAAACACATGATTTCACGTGTTGGTGGCCAATTCATGCATCCTTCATTTCTTTCTCTCCTTCAGCATGAATTGAGTCTTCTTGGCACAAAGCCAAGTTCGGTTCTACGAAGTGTGGGCGACTGAGTAGGCAGAGATGCTGAGTTGTTTGATAGTCAATGATTTCTCACAAATTTATTTCATGCCTACCAAAATATCAAGTATTTCTGGCCTTTTTTAAACAAAATAATGGAAATAAATACCGAACATGGTTTAACGAAATAAATACAGTATATATAAACAATTAAACAATACGTTCAGTTACTCCAAGATTTATCTCAGTCACGGAGACATAGTCAGGGGAAACAATATTAAAATTGCAAAAAACACAGATTTGCACAAAACAATAAATGAAAAAGATTAGACTGAAAGCCTGAAGTTCTATGAGGGAGCGCCCTCTATGGGTGTTGTTGGCTAGCCTTAGCTGTTTGGCAGAAGGCCTAAGAATTAACCTTTCCCAAATTTTAGGAGCAACCATATTTATGAAGATTAGGTCGATTTTTTAAATCTCCTGGTGATTCAAAAGAAAAAATCATTCAAATTTAATTTTTTGTGATGAATCATAATAGTTTTTTTCTATTTGATTCTGTGCAAGGTATCCAAGCATATTCAGCAAGCCCTGACTGACCATACTTATGGAGACAGATGTATTATTATTATTATTATTATTATTATTATTATTATTATTATTATTATTATTATTATTATTAAATTTTAAGTTTAAAAAATACACAGAAAACCACTGCAATCACTCAGATTGAAACAATACGATTCCTTGAAATTTACTTCGATGCAGATATGAACTGGAATAGCCACATAAACCATCTACACAACAAACTCCAACAATAAGTGGCAAACTCTACAGCTTAAAAGACATAGTTCCCACACGCCTAAAAACCCTAGTATACAAAGCAGTATGCCAAAATATACTAAGATACGCTATAACAATGTATGTTTTCTGTGCACCCTACAAACTATATAGATTAATGTTGTTACAGTACAAAATCATAAAACTGATCTTTTGGGAACAAAGAAACAACACCGACTTTATATACACTGCATAATGTTAGAAAACAAAATACTGACAGCAAAACATTTATGTCACTATGCAGCTTTGCTAAAACATTATTTCGCTGCCAACTACAAGACAGTCAGAAATACATACCGTATAACAAGACCTCAGACAACTAATTATATCACATTTAAATATAATAATCACTACGGAAAGGCCACGCGAAACTTCTACATCTTAGACATGATAAATAAATTACCTTTTGAATACAGAAATCTTACAACAAGCTACAATAGCCTGAAAAGAGCTCTAAGGACATACTATGAACAAGAAACATGCACTCAAAATACCATACAAACTTTATTATTATTATTATTATTATTACGGGCGACTCCAAGGAGTCCTTGGACTCATCAAGGGAGGCCCTGAACATCATGTCCATCAAAACTATTCGACGTTAACACAGTATCTATCATACTTTGCCTTAAAATCATTCACTATCATAGCACCCATAACAGACTCTGGCAGCTTATTCCACTCATTCACCACTCTAAAAGTAAAAACCCAGCTCTAACACCTGTGCTAACCACACTCTTGCCCAGCTTCCATAGGTGTCCCCTAGTTCTCCAACCACCAGCCCTGTTCTCAAAAATATCATCTGAATTAATCCTAAGAAACCCTTCAGCAATTTGAATGTCTCAATCATATCTTCCTTTTTCCGCCTATCAACCAATTTCTGCAACCCACAAATCTTCAACCTGTTTTTATAAGGTTCATTCCATAGACCTTCTACCATTTTGGACATTCGCCTCTGGATCCTTTCAACTTCCTTCCCATCAAGAACAAAACTAGGTGACCAGATCTGGGCAGATTAATCAAGATGGGGTCTTATCACGGCTCGATAAAGAGGAACAATAACTTGCTTATATCTCCTCGTCAAAATATCCTGCAGCATCCAAGTGATTTGATGAGCTGATTTAGCCACTTTTGCGATGTACCCCCCTAAACTTCAACTCCTTATCCACCAACACTCCCAAATCCCTGGCCTCATCAATCTCCTGGAGTACAGTTCCACCAATGTGATATACTTCTGCTAACAACCTAAAATGCATAACCTTACATTTTGTCACATTAAATTGACATCCATTCTCCTTAGCCCATACCTCCAATCTATCCAAATAACCTGCGAAATTTTGATATCTTCTGCATTCGTTATTGCACTACCCAACTTAGCATCATCAGTGAACAAATGAACAGTTCCTCTCAGATCCTTCTTTATATCATTAATGAACAAATTATGCAGCAGTGGTCCAAGAACAGAACCCTGTGGCACACCACTAGTCACAGGCAGTCTTTTGGACCCTACTCCTGAATAAACCACTCTCTGATATCTCTCCATCAACCACCCTCCTATCCATCTCACCCATCCTATATCCTTTCCCATTTGTTGCAGTTTACGGATTAGAATTCCATGTGGTATTTTGTCAAAGGCCTTAGCAAGTTCCAGTAGAATCACTGTGTTATCAGCCGTCACTGTGTTATAAAATCTGAGCAAGTTACTGAGCCATGATCTACCCTTCACAAAAGCATGCTGTCCTCCGTACATGTAACTCATTTTCATCAATCCATTCCTATATTTTACCCTTGACTACTTTCTCCAAGACCTTGACAACGACTCCTGATATGCTGATCCAAGACTACTTTTGCAAATTACTGTTACAGTAATTTGCAACAGTAGTCTTGGATCATCCTTTATGCAGTGGAACTATTTTCCCCTCTTTCCACCCCTTCGCGACTAAACCAGACCCGAGACTCAGATTAAACAAAATGGTCAAGGGCTCTGACAATTCTTTAGCCGCTTCACGTAATACCCGTGCTGATATACCATCCAATCCCACAGATGTATTCACATTAAGGTTCTGTAATAGACTATTCACCTCCACTTCATTCACCACAATTCCCATATAAACTAATGGTTCCTTCATTCCTTCCACGTCACCACCTGGATGATATACTCTTGCAAAGTGCTCACTCAGTAACTCCACTATGTCAACTGATTCAGTGACCTCCCTGCCATCGGCGTTCCTTAAAATCATTCTGCCGTGTACAGTTTTTCTTTTACTTGCAGAATATCGAAAAAACTGTTTGGGATTCTCTTTAGCTGGCATGGCTAATTGACTTTCATAATCCGCTTTTTTGTTTCTCACCACACTCATTACCCTTCTGGCCTGTGCTTTATACCATTCATGTGCCTGCAGGTCAACTTTCTCCTTAAATTCCCTCCACAATTGTTTCTTTTTTTGCAACTCAAGTTTAGTGATGTTATTCATCCATTTAACCCCTACAGTCCGCCATAACCTCCTGAAAATGTTCCTTGACCACTTCCATGCCCTATCAGCATCCAACCCTTGCAGTTTTGCATGCCATGGCACTGAACCAAGCAATCTCCTAAGCTTGTCATACTTGCCAGCGCGGTAATTTCACATATACCCTATCTTAAATGAAAATTTCACACATTTAGCCACCTCCCAGGTCAAGACCCTATGATCACTCTCAGGATAGGTGGCAACACAATATATTCGTTCAGGCTTCCAGTTCAGCGACGCATCAAGACATTCCAAGTTGTCATGTGTGTGTGTGTGTGTGTGTGTGTGTGTGTGTGTGTGTGTGTGTGTGTGTGTGTGTGTGTGTGTGTGTGTGTGTGTGTGTGTGTGTGTGTGTGTGTGTGTGTGTGTGTGTGTGTGTGTGTGTGTGTGTGTGTGTGCGCGTTTCTCAATCATCAATTTCGTAGCTTCCCAACACAGCAAACAAACCAATAAATAATAACCAACTGGTGTCATCCTCAGATAAGCTTACAAATAAGCTTCGGGGATGAAAGCTGAGAAATTATATCTCATCCAAGACAAAACAAACAAATAAACAAACAAAAAAAATATGTATTATATGTAACCAAATTAATGTAAAGTACATATCACATGAAAACCAATGTATGTAATGTATGTATTATATGTAAAAAAATGTACGTAATGTAAGTATCATATGTAATCAAATGTATGTAATAACTGTAACAAATGTATTTTATATATGTAATATAATAAAAACAAAAATGTAAAAAAATTATCATTATTATTATTATTTGTTGTTAATTTTGAAATATAAATGTAATAGATAAAATGTAGAAAAAAAAAACTAGTTTATATATTTATACATATTTAATCCATAACCAATATTGTCAAAATGAAAGAGATTACTCTTAGCATATTATATTAATCATTGTACATATGTATGCGAGAAAAAAAACGTAAAATTCAGTGTTATTATTAATAAAATATATTATTAATATTATTTTCAATTTAAAAATAGCATTGTGAAAAAGTGAAATGAATCCATTCAGCATTCCCTGGTGACCAAAAAAGAAACTATGAATATAATTTGAGAATTAATTGAACTGCAGATAAAAATATAAATGTAAATGATAAATTGCTGAAAAAATTATGTATATTTATCTAAAAACAATTATTCCACAACCATTATCGTTAATATGAAAAATATCTCTCTCTCTTAACACATGAAATGAATAATTGTAAATATGTATGGAAAAATGCAAAATACATTGTTAGTTATTATTATTTATGCATTTAAATAAGATATTCACTTAACATTAAATGTTGAATATTTGTAGTGAACAAAAATGTAATAGTAATACTTCAATTGTATATTTATAAATGTTTTGTATATATGAAGAGGATAATAAACTTTGTCAAAAAAAAATTATTATTATTATTATTATTATTATTATTATTATTATTATTATTATTATTATTATTATTATTATTATTATTATTATTATTATTATTATTATTAAGTAAGCCGCTTCCTGATCCTAAAATTACAGATAACTTTGATTCATTTAAACTCGTGGTGAAAGACTTGCTAAATACACACATGGAACAAATCAACAAAAAATTTCAGGAGTATGAACGTTACATACAGTTCAATAACGAGACCTCTGAAGAAATGTTATGAACCGTGCGAGAAATAAAGACAAAATTAACGGTAGCGATAGAAACGCAAGAAACACTCCAGCGCGAAAATCAAGAATTGCGGAAAAAAGTAAACACACTAAGTGTCAAATGGAACACATGCTACAAAAAGAAAGAAAAAAAGAACTTCAAATTGAGGGAATAACAAAAGAAAATACAGAAGACTTGAGCAACATAATGAAACTGATCGGCAGCAAAAATTGGAATTCAAATTGCAACCACAGATATCACCTATATCAACCGAGGTCTACAAAAAAATAAAGTGAGACTGCCATCAATCATCGCTCGTTTTACCAACAGAAGTCTGAAAGACTCCATTCTTGCAGCAAGCAAGAAAACAAGGCAGACAACAACGATCCTAACTGATACGAAACTCCCAACACCAATCTATATAACAGAACACTGGACTCCATACTTCAAAAATCTTTTATATCAAGCAAGGAAGACAAAAACAGAGAAAAACTACAAGTTCCTGTGGATTAAGATTTCACAGATATTTATGAGAAAGAATGAAACACTCGAGTATACATAATTACAAGTGAATCCGACTTACACAGTCTACCAATATAAAACACTAACTTTTCACATCCTTAAGAATAAGATTAGAAATCACTTAAAAACTATATAATGGAGATCTCAAACATAGGCGGACATATCCAGTCAGACAACATAAACTTCAAGGTCGTTGACTCTTTGAAGAAATGGTCAGACAACATTTCCACCAATACCAACTTCACTATCACACACACAAAGATAAGAATTATAAAAAAAAAAAAAAAAAAAAAAAAACACTGACTTACATTGATAACACAGCCTCAATTATACCATGATAAACATAGATGTGCTAATACTGACCGAAGTTACAATAAATGACACAGACATTTACGCATACAACATAAATAATTACCAAACCTACAACTTATGTAGACCAAAGAAAAGAGGAAGTGGCATATTTACCAAAGAAAAATACAATGTGACTGAAAAACAAACTCATTTCGAACATGCGGAAACACTAATTTTGGAAATCACAAATAATCACAATTGTATCAAATACACAATAAACACAATATACAGACCCTCAGATAATAATCCACTCAGCTTTCTTCACGAGTTAGAAATATGGCTAAGCGGCATCGAACCCCGTACAACACACAGGCTCATCCTGATAGGAGACATTAACATAAATACTCTTGACCACGCTTCTTCAACCACTAACACATATCTTGATATACTAAGTCAGTACAACATAAACCCTACCATTAACTCCCCAACAAGAGAAGAAATACTCAATAACTCACTAACACAATCATGCATTGATCATATCAACATACGGGCTCCCATCCATACATATGCATCAATAGTAATTAACGTCAAAATTGCCGATCACTACTTTGTCCCAACTTCGTTTTATTACGTTACGTACCCCTCTCCCACAACCACAAAAAGTCGACAAAACTCCAGCATACTAAACAGCATTATCTATAACCATGTAAAAAATACAGACTGGAATTCCCTACTTAAAATAAACAATCCTGTAACATTATACGAGAATTTTCAACTAAAGTTCACAGAACTATACAAAAAAAGCAACAAAGCCTACACAAACTAGACGACAAACAGACAACAATCCATGGATAAATGGCGACATACTAAATAGTATTACTGTAAAAGAAAATCTATGCAAAAAACTTAAAAAGTCCCTCAGTAACACACATTTACAAACGTTATACAGAAACACAAGAAATCAACTAACAACAAAACTCCGTAGGGCAAAAAGACGCTGCTACTTCCAAAAATTCATGTAATATAACGACAACATTAAGCAAACATGGGCTACACTCAACGAATTAGTAACTCGAAAAAAGAAAACTTCAGCACAAGATTTTATTGCAAAAAGCTTCGGTCAGGACACAAACCAAGAGGAACTAGCAGACTCATTCAACTATGCTTTCACAAACAATATCAGACAACTCAAAAAAGACAAACTACCAACGATCAACAAAAAACTACCAACACAAAGTCAACAACAAACGATGTATTTTCCACCCGTAACAAAACAGGAACTGAAAGAAGCAATTCTACAACTAAAACCAAAAACCACTCCATGAATAGACAAAAGAAGACTCACAGACCTTATAACACACTTTGAACAAATAAATCCAATACTTTTGAAACTCGTGAACATAATATCCGACACAGGCATTATTCCACAACAACTAAAAACTGCAGTAATTACGCCAATATACAGACATGGCAAAAGAAAAGATACTCAGAACTACAGACCAATAGCTACTCTACCAGTCATCTCAAAAATTCTAGAAAAAATAACGCACACCAGACTATAGAACTATTCACAGAAGTACAACAACATCTCACAAAACCAATACGGCTTTGAGAAAATAAAAAGCACAATTACTTTATTAGAAGACATCGCCAACACAATAAACAAAGCTCTCGACAAAAACAAGTACGCCGTCCTTATACTGCTAGACCTAACCAAAGCATTTGATACACTTGAATATGATATACTACTCACCAAACTATAATCAATAGGTATAAGAGGAACACTACATACATGGTTCAAGAACTACCTCTCAAGCAGAACACAAGTAACAAAAATAGGTGCATGTCACAGTCGGAGTATACAAATAAAACACGGTGTACCTCAAGGTGCCATATTATCATCCACTCTATTCAACATATACATTAACGATGTTCATAACATATCCATAAGAAGTTAAATATTTCAGTACGCAGATGACAATGCACTACTAGCAATCCACACAGACATCAACACGGCTCTCTGCAAAGCACAACTAGAGCTAAACGAAATCACAACGTACTTCCACCAAAACGCAGTTCTAATCAACGGCACCAAAACACAGATGTTGATAATACACAACCCAAGAATACGCCCCGCACCACTATCGATACACTGCCACACATACCCCTGCATTAACAACAAAAATATCTGCCAATGTTCCGAAATCAAACGTGTAACACATGCGAAATATCTCGGTCTCTATATAGATTCCCACCTTAAATGGACAAAACATATAGAATAGCTACACACCAAACTCCAGATCATCTCAGCAAAACTCTTCCAAGTTAAAGACATTATTCCATCCAACATAAAAAAAAACTCCTATATCATGGTATCTGCGAATCTCTACTCAGATATGAAATAACAGTCTATGCAAACACATCTATGCTTACACGCAACAACCAATATCCAACAAGCACATGGCAATACACAGAATTCTGAACATTAAAAACCTGATACACTACATGATATTAACGAGGAATTACTTCAACATCACCTATCGAAACAACAGAGACACATATCGTATAACACGGCCAACAACAACTCTCTACATCCCTACACCCTTCAACAATTCATACGGTTCTTTTGTGAGATTACATCAGATACCCACGCAACTCAACAACCTACCAAGAAATTTAAAACACATAGATAACTAAAGAACATTAAAACACGAACTCTGGAAAATATACAACAAAGTAAATAAATACCATTAACACTAATAATACACATCACAAATCACCAGCATCCAGTGCCAACATCCCACGCATATACAGTAGCAACAACATAAATAATGAAGCCTGAATCCCACTCTCTTCACAAAAGCTAATCCAAGATTCGAAATAGGTGGGATTAACTCGCCTCATTCAACCACACGTAATCCTTATAACCAAAGAAGAAGATTATGTAATAAAACAGTTAGTAAAGTATAGAACAGTAAAGAAAATACTGAAGATACTGATTATTATGTGATAATATCATTAATATAATACTCATGTAACATGAAAAATAATGTAATAAATTATTCTTATAATTAAAAAATTATATAAAAAAAAAAATTATTATACAAAAAATTCTGAATAATCTTCATTGTTAACATTAGAAGAACATGTGTTGTAAATACATAATATAGAGGCAAAAAATACTATAAAAAAATTTAGTTGAAATCAATGTAGAAAATGCAGCACTTAGAGCTGAATTCTGTAAAATTATAAGTTGCGATGTCACTCAAGATATCTATTGTATGTGTAAATATTTTAGCAATCAATAAATTATTATTACTATTATTATTATTATACAAAAAAATTCTGTATAATCTTTATTGTTAATATTAGAAGAACATATGTTGTAAATACATGATATAGAGGCAAAAAAGTATTATTAAAAATTTTAATTGAAATCCAAAGTAGAAAATGCAGCACTTAGTGCTGAATTCTGTAAAATTATAAGTTGCAATGTCACTCAAGATGTTTAGCTCAACAAGTGCCGCCATCTCGTGGTCCCTGACCCTAACACTCATATTTAATGTCTGAAATTATGTGGGTTCTACGGTCGATTTCCTTGAGTTTACGGGAGAAAAAACCCGCTTGCCCGTGCCACAGATCGACTAACTCGAGAACCGGTCGAAAAAACGCTTAGAAAAATTTCTTCTAGTCGCTGACTAGATTCGAAACCAAAGTCTTCCTTCGTGCGGTCAAGCGCCATGGTGTGTAAACGCCACATCCACTGAGCTACACAGGCTCTGATGTTTATTGTATATGTAAATATTTTGGCAATCAATAAATTATTTTAAAAAATCACGGTCAACTCCAAGGAGTCCTTAGACTCATCGAGGGAGGTCCTAAACATCATATCAAGAAAAAAAAATATGTGACACCTCCAGGAAGTCCAAAGGGTCATCGAGGAAGACTGTGCCAACAGCATCAAACGATTGATCCCTTCCAACTACTAACTGCGCTCAAACTTGCTTAATAAAGTTAAGCAAGTTTGAGCGCGGCTAGTAGTTTAAAGGGAACCAATCGTTCGATGCTGTTGCACACTCTCCCTCGATGAGTCTTTGGACTCCCAGGAGGTGTTAAATAATAATAATAATAATATTTCCGCATTTCGATTCAATACCGTTCGTTGAAACTAGGGGGGGGGTCCAATGGGGACACCCGTATTTTGTATCATATAATCAGGGCTGACAAATAACCTCGACCACTCACACAAAGGAAATGTTCATCAAACAATGATACAGCAACACTAATCAGTTTATGGAACTTCTTATTGAGATATACAGTAGTCCCCACTTATCCACGGGTTCGTTTTCCAAGATCCATCTCGTATAGCGTTCTAAATAGCCGTTCTGAGCAGCGCTATGAATTCTCACTCTGTTCTGCCTGGGACGTGAATTTAAATTTGAAAGAAATTTAAATTGACTGATTTCTTGATGTGAAGACAGTTAGTCATCTTTTACAAAGATGACTAACTGTCTTCTTTGTAAAAAGTGTATTTATTATGTTTATTATTATTATTTTTTAATTTAGTTTGCATAAGTTTTTGTACTGGTGTATATAGTACAGGGTGGACACGCTGTACTATATACGCTACCCGCCCGTTTAATAGCTGTGTCGATTATCAATCAACTGTCGCGGTATCGCAGTGCTTGTGTTCAAGTAACCTTTAGTTTACTTAATAATGGTCACAAAGCGCAAGAGTAGTGATGCTAGCAATTCATATAGTGGAGTTACTGAGCGAGCACTTTGCAAAAGTATATCATCCAGGTGGTGACATTGAAAAAATGAAGGAACCATTAGTTTATACGGGAATTGTGATGAATGAATTGGAAGTGAATAGTCTATTACAGAATCTTAATGTGAATACATCTGTGGGATTGGATGGTATACCGGCACGGGTCTTGTGTGAAGGGGCTAAGGAATTATCAGTGCCCTTGACCATGTTGTTTCATCTGAGTCTCGGGTCTGGTTTAGTCCCGAAGGTGTGGAAAGAGGGGAAAATAGTTTCACTCATGATCTACCCTTCACTTTTTGTGAAGGGTAGATCATGCCTCAGTAACTTGCTCAAGTTTTATAACACGGTGACAGCTCAACTGGATAAGGGTAATGGGTTTACAGTGATACTGCTAGACCTGGCAAACGCATTTGACAGGATACTGCATGGAATTATAATCCGTAAACTACAACATATGGGAATGGATATAGGGCAGGTGAGATGGATAGGAGGGTGGTTGATTGAGAGATATCAGAGAGTGGTTTATTCTGGAGTAGAGTCCAAAAGACTGCCTGTGACTAGTGGTGTGCCACAGGGTTCTGTTATTGGACCACTGCTGCATAATTTGTTCATTAACGATATAAAGAAGGATCTGAGACGAACTATTCGTTTGTTCACTGATGATGCTAAGTTGGGTAGGGCAATTGCGAATGCAGAAGATATCAAAATTTCGCAGGTTATTTGGATAGATTGAAGTTCTGGGCTCGGGAGAATGGATGTCAATTTAATGTGATAAAATATAAGGTTATGTCACATTTTGGGGAGAAAAGATTAGCAGCAGTATACCACATTGGTGGAACTGTACTCCAGAAGATTGATGAGGCCAGGGACTTGGAAGTCTTGGTGGATAGGGAGATGAAGTTTTGGGGACACATCGCAAAAGTGGCTAAATCAGCTCATCAAATCACTTGGTTGCTGAAAAATACTTTAACAAGCAGAGACAAACAAGTTATTGTACCTCTATACCGAGCCTTAATAACACCTCATCTCGACTACTGTGCCCAGATTTGGTCACCTCGGTTCCTTCTTGATGGGGAGAAGGTGGAGAGGATCCAGAGGCGAGTGACTAAGATGATAGCGGGTCTATGGAATGAACTATATGAGAACAGGTTGAAGATTTGTGGGTTGCAGAAATTGGTTGATAGGCGGAAGAGGGGAGATATGGTCGAGACATTCAAATTGCTGAAGGGTTTCTATAGTATTAATTCAGAGGATATTTTGGAGAACAGGGTTGGTGGTTGGAGAACTAGGGGACACCTATGGAAGCTGGGCAAGAGTGTGGTTAGCACGGGTGTTAGAGCTGGGTTCTTTACTTTTAGAGTGGTAAATGAGCGGAATAAGTTGCCAGAGTCTGTTCTGGGTGCTAGGACAGTGAGCGAGTTCAAGACAAGGTATGATAGATACTGTGAGAATGTCGTATAGTTGTTAAAATTCTGTCCACTGTTTTGACATGTTTAGAGCCTTCCTCGATGAGTCTAAGGACTCCATGGAGTCGCCCGTAATAATAATAATAATAATAATAATAATAATAATAATAATAATAATAATAATAATAATAATAATTCGAATATGCAAAGAGAAGCCGTAAAGTGCTTCCTTTAAGTGAAACGTTCTCGACTTCATAGGGAAAGAAAAAAAATGGTATACTGAGTTGCTAAGATTCCATTCTTATTCACATAACTTTTATTACAGTATATTGCTATAATTGTTCTATTTTATTATTAGTTATTGTTGTTAATCTTTTACTGTGCCTAATTTATAAATTAAATTTTATCATAGGCATGCGTGATGTATGAATACGAAAAATCATAGTATATATATATATATATATATATATATATACCAGCGACGATCCAGCGCAATTATCCCATCCCTGTAATGGTTCTCGGTAAGATCTGCAAAATACCCCCTACAGCTGCAGTCACCTCTTGATTCGAGAAAAACACTGACCAGCGAGGAAGAGTTTTAGTTTTGGGAAGAGATAGCAGTCAGAGGGAGCCAAACCTGGGGAACAGGGTGGATGTTCGAACAGTTCATAATATAGATCTCTTAATTTCTACATTGCAAAAACACCTTTATGGGCAGGTGAATTGTTCTGATGAAAGATGATTTTTTCTTCTGCAAACCAGGTCTTTTCTTACGAATGTTTTTCGTCTAGTCTGGTAAAAAGATCGGAATAATATTTCCCCGTTATTATTTTACCCTTTTCAAGATAATTAATAAACAAAATGCGTTTAGCATCCCAAAACACCGATGCCATGACCTTACCTGCTGATGGAACCGACTGTCTCCTTTGGCGCTGAACAACCGGATTCTGTCCACCATTTTGACTGCTGTTTGGATTCTGATGTGTAATGGTGAATCCAAGTCTCATCCATAGTAATAAATCGACGCACAAAATCAATTTCATTCTTGTTAAAACTCTCCAAGCACTGTTCGAAGATTTTTCATGCGAGTGCGTTCTTGATCTGCTGTGAGCAAGCATGGCACCCATCTTGCGCAAAGCTTTTTCATTTACAAATCTTCATGCAAAATATACCCTACACGTTTTTTTGAAATGTCTATAGTCTTAGCAATTTCACGCGCTTTGACTTGCCGGTCATCCAATACCATATCGTGCACTTGATCAATGATTTCTGGTGTTGTTACACTTTTTGGACGTCCTTCACGTAAATCATCTTCAAGGCTGGCATGGCCACGTTAAACTCGGCAGCCCATTTCTTAATTGTCAAAAACGAAAGAGAAGAGTGCCCATAAACTTTTGTGAACTTCGAATGAATTTATTTTGGCGTTAAACCTTCTTTTTCAAAGAATTTTATAACTTCACGATACACAATTTTATCTATTTCAAGAGATTCAGACAACACGTTTGCCTTAGACAGCTGTATAAAACAAACTACTTGATAAAATGACTTGCAATTTCACATGGATGCTTATGACAGATGTACCAACGTAGAAAGAAATCTCTTACCGATAGTACTGCCATCTATGGTCGAGGCCGAGAACGTTTCAGACCACCCACGTATATATACGTGTGTGGTCTGAAACGTTAGCGTGTTAGCATTTGCAGTTTGACCACTTGGTCAGTGATATTTTACAGGTGGAGATGGAACTGAGAAGTGTTCATAAGGATAAAAGTCATGATCAAGATATCTTCTCCTAGAGAGTCAGTTATACTATGGTGTAGTGTTCTATCTGCAACAAAAGTTAGAAAAAGAACAAAATAATCCACACATGACATCTAGTATTCAGCACAGAAAGTCCAATTTAAACCAGTAAAACATGGAAAAAGCTTAGGAAAGGATAACCATAGCAAATAAATGCCCACATGACCAGAACATTTAAGTACCATTAATAGTAGATCCCTGAATCAGAAGCCTTGTGCAGAGCATATGTTGTATTATCATTAATAGAATGCTAAACAGAATAGTAAAATACCATGTTTAATTCATTTTTGTTTTCTAGAAAAGGAAATTGAATCACTAGCTTAAGCGAGACTGAAATTATAGATAACACAATTATTTGTTAATTCTATAGGGTTATGGACACGACTACAAAATTTTACTAAATGCAAACAAGGCTCTCCTATCGATGTGTCCACACGCATGCGTACAAACTGACAAATTGCTATTATTTCAAGATAACTGCTGTGGCAGTAGAGCTGAAGTACACAGTCATGTTTTAAATTAGAATTTGCAAAATACGTGAGTGTCTTTAAAGTGAATGTGCAATAGGAATCTAGTAAGTGAAAGTCCTATAAAACGATGAAAGATCAGTGAGGTTGCTAATGCCAATGCAAAAATAAAAAAAATTCGAATTAACATGTTATATTGAATATTATTGAGTATTAGTTAAGAATGTCAGTCATTCAAGACTATCACACTGATTAAATGTATTGATATATTAAACTCCAATGGACAGTCTCTCCCTATCAAGTCAACCCTACCTTCCTGTGGTAGGAAGGTAGGGTTGACTTGATAGGGAGATCTTATTGGCGGTCTGATTCCACATGGCATGTTTGGTCCCTTCTCCATGAAATGTTGATACTCTTCAAGGCCATGCCATAAATATTTAGTCCTCCATTTCAAGAGTTAATGCACTGGCCCAAACCTGTCAGTAATGACTGATGAGGCTTACTGATCAACTCTCATACACTGACAAATCGAGCCTGTAAAGGGAGTCCAGGGATGTACTGTCGAGGTCAGTTTATAGAAAGATGATTGGTCTCTCTCTATATATATAGATGTCATGTCTAAGTATTTATTTTCTCTCACTGCGCATACCCACTCTCTCTCCTTACATCTAACCATGAACAAACGAATGATGACCAAACAAATGACAGTGACACTTCAACAAAAAGGAATCTATTTATGAACTAATTCCAATAAAAAATACACAACGCAACCAATCATTACATAAAAACCATGCCAGAATCTCCTTATTAAAAATTTAGTTTCACGTCAGCTTCACTAATATTCGGGGCATTAATGCTAACATGAATGACATTCAGCATCACTTGCAGGCATCCAGATCTGATCTCCTACTCTTTACAGAATTACAAATAGCGCCTACATTCACTACTGTCCATCTCCAATGTCAAATTACATATTTCATAATTCCTTTCACCACAAGAATGCCAAGAATACCCGTCCTGTATCGTATTTACAATCTATTAGTACAGCTGGTACTTATTCCGACGTGTGGAAGCAATCATATATCCAGCCTATTCCCAAATGGGAGAAGTCTACCTTCAAACTACTGAAAAATTGGCATCAACTCTGTTCGCTTTAAAACTTTTTTCCCCACCTAGAGATCCACCAATTGAGCCGTGACCACCAGTATGGATTCTGCTATTCAAGATTCACAGCTGAACTCTTAGCTTACAACACCCACTACTGTACATGCGCAATGGTAAGGTTCAGAGAAAAGTGCTCTCGTTCTTGAGATTTCCAGAGCTTTTTATCTTGTCTGTCATTCGAAGCCTGTTAAACAAACTACCATCTTTTAATCTGCTTGCTACTTTCTGTAATTGGGTTGTTAACTCCCTTTCTTGTCGTTCACTGCTGTCATGAAGTCTTACACTCTCTTCAAGCTTCACAACCAATGCAAGAATACCTGAGGACTCTGTCGCATCACCTATCTGCTTTCTCATATGCATAAACGATCTACTCTAAACAAAACATGTCACATTAATGGTTTCCACCTCAGCATTCAAAAATCTAGGCATTATTTCGTTCATAATTTTATTTTGCACCCAACCAACTCTAAGCCAAACTATATACAAATCCCAAATCTGCCCATGCGTAAAACACTGCTCACATATTTGGGGTGTAGCACCTAAAATTTCTATAATTCTTGAGGCTGACCAGAGGAGAGCAATTCGGTTCACAGACCACATTCCCATACAGATTCACTTCAACCTCCATCATACAGACGCAATATTTAATCTTTATGTATATTCTACAGGTACTTCTATGTCCGTTTCTACACTGAACTCGCAACAATCATGCTTTTACTTTCTGTTGCAACTGTCAATACAAGATCAGAAGCAGCTTCCCAGCACCCCTTTATCATGCAAATGCCAGCTCTCGTAATTTGCTTTACTTCTTCCATTTTTATTTCATCTAACTCTCCTTAGGAACAGCCTACCGTAAGAAGTATTTCCAAACAATTACAACCTGCAAAAACAACAACAAAAGTCAATAAACTCCTGTCTCAATCTTTACCTGAACGCCAGTTATACCACTGATGTGCTTATAACTGATGGATTTACACTTTTTGGACGTTACAATTAAATCCTTTAATTGTAATGTCCAAATATTTAAAGAGACGGAGTAAACACGATAAGCACTATGATAAGCTCTACTGCTGGCGCAAATTGCATATAAACAACAGTGGAACTGCGCGACGGACAGTGCCGCATTACACTAATAGCTAGCATCTCACTATGACGTGCATATGCTTGCGCGCGTAGCAAATACTAGCAATATGACACTGTGGTAAACACAATGGTGCTAGCTTCCCTCGCCCTCCTAAGTGCTACAAGATGGAGTTTTATTATTTTTTATACAAAATAAGAGAATTGCATAGGATTGTTGATGATAAAATTACAAGCAAATATAAAAAAATTATTAAATATATTTATATTTATCGAGAAAAATTGGGGGTGCTGCAGTGCCTATGCACGAGCCGCCCCTGATTGTATGTATATCTATTTGGAAGGAGAAAAAGTTTACCTAAACATTAACAGATCTTGTTTAATCATTTCTCCTTATCCAAAATTCTATTGGGAACTTTGAAGTCTGTCAATCCTTTTCTTTGATTCTTTACTCTTTCTGTTGAACTTGGTTTAGCATACTTCGTCTATATTTCTGAAACTGCAAGTAGTGCATGTATTTTAAAATCCAGCCTTGTGATTTTAATTTCGGGACTGCATGGTATATTTTCCGATGATTTTTTGATGTATTTGCTTTAGTTATGTACTCATAATGGAAAGAAAGTTATTTCTGCCATTCTAAAAATATAACTGGATTTTTAAAAGGAATATGGCGGATTTTTTCGATTCCAATTGGTTGGGAATACAGTTTAAAAGATTAAGACTATAAGGTGAATATATCAATTTCATTATTATTGCAATGTTCTATACCTCTAGATTGTTGTTATTGTTTTTCTAGAGTAAAAACTCATATTTTCAGTAGAGAAACCCTCCCAACTCTACAGTGGGCCTCCGGACTCATCTTCAATCAAGAAGTCTTTATAAAACTTCCTTACATTTTTTGTAACCATGGAACCATGTCTTTCCAGTCGAATGTCGCTTAATTTGTTTACCCTTCTAATTTTGTATTTGGTGGAATATCATAAGGAATGGTAATAAGAGGTTGAGTTCGTGGAACTAGAGAATCAGTCAATGATTCAAATAGGACAGTAATTGGCTAATTAGCATCAAAGATAGTCTGTATAAAGAAACAAAGTCTGTATAAAGAAGCACTGCTTGGTTGAAACAGTAGCCGAATAAAATGAAGCTAAGAGGTCAGTGCAGTATATGTGTGTTTTGTGTTCTATAGCTTCTTTTACCAGATAATACAAAAATTTCGACTTTCGGGGATGGAAACTTTTAACTCGTCTAAACTTGAAAAACCACACATACAGTTCGCTTTCTAGACAAGATTCGAATCCCAAGCTTTTCATAGGGAAAATATCGGAACGTCCTTGAGGCCAGACTAACAGTTCTAGAGAAGTAAGATGATCATTAAATTCCAAGAGTTCATTCATCAGAAGAGCCATCAATTCTGAATCAATTGTTCAAGTTGTATCACTGACAGTGTTAGCAGTGTGAAAGAAGTTAATTAACGTTTCCAAATAGCGTAAATTTGTGAGCAAAGGATATTATGTGTTGAGTAGAACATATTGTAATATGGGATGCTCAACATACATTGCTTGAAACGAAGTCAATGAGCACACAGATGTAACACTTTGTGTTTATAGCCGATATAAATTGGAGGAATCTGATCTTCCCAAATCAGTGCAACTGTGTCTGAGTGAAATGGTTGTGAGAAGAGAACTGACAGAGTTTGAAAGTCTTTTTGATTAGGATCAATGCAATCAGGGCAGAATCTACCGACGGTTCAATGAATCAACACGGGCATTTGCACGGGACGAAATGGGTTTTTTTCCCTGCTGTCCACGTCCAAGACCGGCTAACTTGGCTATGGCTGAGGAAGATCCTTAAGCTCTTCGCGTCATCGACGGGAATCGAACCTGGGACACACCTTTCCTAGTGGTTGCGAAGCGCAAAGCCACTAGGTTAACCTTGCGGACATAGTCTTGGAGTAATCTTCAACGATATTTTAAATGCGGACGCTGTCTTTTCCCAAGCGGCGAGCATAGTCTTTAAAAATTAAAGCTTATTAAAACTTATTTACATTCTACAATGGTTGGAACTTGATTGGAAGATCTTGTTATGATTTCAGTTAATCATGAAATCGGTCACTGGCCTTATTTGTGTTTCGTTTTAAATAGCAGGTTTACATTTTAACAGTGAAAATATAAACGAACTTATGTTAAGACATGACATATGTTCTAAAATTCTAAAATATATATATATATATATATTTACCATAGTTACGTGTGTGATTTAACAGTTCTTCATTCTACATGACGTGATGAGCATTACTTACATGTAAGTTAATAGTAATACATTATTTTCTTTTAACTGTGTTCGACGAGTACAATCGTCATATGAAAAATAAATTACCGTTTATGACAAAAATTAAAATTTTAGTAAAAATTAAAAAAATATATTTCTCTTATTATTATAAAGGAATCTAATGATCAATGATTTTAACGTGTATGCGAAGCAAAAAAAAAAAAAAAACATTGCACGCAATACAAATAATTTCTTGTGCGAAATTATTTGAATTGAGTGCAATAAAATGCGAACAGCGCCTAATTTTCCCCAGAAAATAATGAAAACTCTACGAAAAACTTTTTAAAAAACATCGGAAAGCACTCGTAATTTTTAGTGTTCTTTTAGCAAGTGGAATCAGATTTTTTTATAAACCATAATCATACCGCAAATTGGTATACTTTTTTCTATGTTTGTGGATTTTTCATGGTTTATAAAAAATAGCATTTTTTACGTTGTGTTGTTAATGAATTTTGTAACAATAAAATTATTGATTTTTCAATAAATTAATATTTACAAAACTGGAACACGTGCATTCATCAACTGGAATGGAACACTTGCATTCATCAATGCTCCATCAGGAAACACTTGCATTTACTTTTCGTTTGACTAGTATACTCGTCTTCACTTGATTTTAATTACCTATGCAGATACATATTTTCAGAACAAAATTCCACAGTTAAAGGGTTAATTGTCTTTCTGTTTCTTTTAAAAAAAATTTAGTTTATGATCATTTTTCATTAACTCATGAATTTTCATTAGGTAATGGGCCTATTTAGAATTTACGATCAGACATGAAGGCTAGCTTAATATCATTGCTTTTAAGACGTCATTAAAACAGTTTTTTTTTTTGAGCAAAGGAGCAGTAAATTATGCTATTGCACAGGGCGTCAGAATTCCTAGGGTCAGCCCTGATTAGGATGGCTTATTGCAGGCCGATCTGTTCAGCAAATTGCTGACAAATTGGACCATCCCAGGTCTACAATCACTGATATCACACTTAGATGGAAGTGCAGGGATTCAGTTGCAAGTGCTACCTGCAGTGGCAACCTACCACACTCATCTGACGTGATTCTAGAGTGCTACTAAGGATAATATGTAAATCTATTATTAGTAGGCCGAGATGTTGAATGCGTAGTTCCGGGCATCAACTGGAAAACGAATCTGCAAAAATAAATAAATAATAATAATAAAATCCCCACTGAACTGAGGCTCACAACATGGGTTTCCATGTTAGGACAACGATATGCAAGCCCCCACATCAATCGAATCGCTATGCACCATCGTCTTCAGTGGTGCAGAGCATGTACAGTAGGACGTCGATGCTTGGCAAGCTGTGTAATGGAACAATGAATCACATCAAATCCTCTATCGAGCAGATGGACGGGTGTGGGTATGGTGGATGCCCGTCCAATGTCTCTTACTAGAGGGTGTAATCCCAGCCATGGAATTCAGAGATTGGGTTGTGATGGTATGATCCTGTTTTTCCTGGTTTGGACTCAGATCTCTCGGTGCAATGAACACTGCAATGTTTCTTACTTTGTGGCGTTTCTACGGAACTGACCATTGTCTCTTTCAGAAGACAATGGTCAGTTACAAACTACCTGTAACTTTTTAGTTTGTGGACATGAGTGGGACAATTGACTGGTCTTCACAGAGCTCTGATCTCAACGCTATTGAACATCTATGGGATGAACTGGAGCCTCGCGTGAAATCAAGTGATGTTCTCCTTGCAACAGTCCAGGACATTGTCACGTGCCTACAGGAAGAAGGGTCCAAAATTCCCATTGAACGTTATCGTACGCTTGTGGAAAGTAGGGCTCGTAGGATTGCTCGGAGCAGTCATTGCAATGAAAGGTCATTCATCTTATTAATGTGGGCGCCATTGCTGTCTGTTGTTCACACTATAGTGTCTGTTAACTTCTTTCAAAGCAATATATTTATTTGTTGAAATTTTCATTTCACATTACTTTTTCACATCATATACTATACTGGTAGAATTGCAACTACCAATAACTGCAACTGGAAGAAGGATTTAAAGTTCAGACGACAAACTGACAGGTTTATAATATATTGTATTCGAGAAGTGTTGTAATAATATGGGCAATGTAGTTAGGAGAAGGTATATACTATATTATTCGCTGTCAAAGGCTATGAGCATATCTATATGGGTTATTTTTGTGTAATTTTGGTCACATGAATTTCTCTGAGCTCAGATTGAAAGGAAAAGGGGTGAAGATGAATAATGAGGATAATAACTGAATTACAGAATTTTTTTAATTAGGAGAATAACTCGAGGGAAGTGTTTTATAGAGTATGGAAATATCAATAAAAAAGGTGGTAGGATTAATATAATAATTTAGCACTATCTAACTTTTGAAGACTGAGAGGGGAGTTCAATCTCCACTGGAGGCCAATTAGAGATAGCTGGCCAAGACTGTGACTAACACTAACATGGATCTGGTGAAGGGAGGCGGATGGCAAGTACCGCCATCTCGTGGTCCCTAATCCTGACACCATATATTTATTATATAAGATAGTGTGGTTTCTAAGACATGGGCAAGCAGATGTCAGAGATCGACTAACTCGGGTACTGTTCCAAGAAAGACTTAGAAAAAATGTTTCTGTACTCGGTGACTGTATTTGAACCTAGGTCTTCCTTTGGTCGATCAAGTGCTGTGGAGTGCAAACGCTACTTCTACTGAGCAACACAGGCTAATTATAAATAATTATAATTATAAATGTTATTCTCTGAGAACTTCCAGGAGTCAAGGAATCTTTAACGAGGCCATACGTATTCCAGACCAGCTAGTTTACTGCTCTTAAACTATGCTAGAACTCGCTATTTCAGAAGGCAAACTGTTCCACTCACTCGCCTCTATAATAGAGACAAATCTATTATAGAGGCTCTAACCACTTTCTTAACAGTACATAAATGTAATATCCCAGATGCCTCCTTATTTTCTGCACTTTTTCATATAATCAAAAACATTTATCAGTTGATAGCTGATAATGGTTTTGGAAGTTAATAGACCTCTATCATACTACTTCTCTTTCTTCTGTTTACCAGTGTTTGCAATTCACATACTCAATCTGTCTTCATAATTTACATTCCATAATCCAGATGTCATCTTTAATATTCTCCTTTACACCCTTTAGATAGCTTATTACTCCCCTTTAGAATCCAGGAGATCCAATCTCTGGGCTCAAAGGGGAAGTGAGGAGGCACAAACCCCATTATTTACAAAGAAAACTCTGGTTTGGCCATGGGTAATCCGTTATCGCTCACATTGGCAAATCTATATTTGGAATCTTTTGAATAAAAAGCTACCTCCTCGCCATACTGAAGATAGAAATAATGTAAAAGGCAACATATCCCTACCATATTTCAGTTCCGTTTTGCCAAAATTGGCCAAAATTCTTAAAAAATACAACAACCGGACTTCTTTCACTTCGTCTGTCTCCTGTCTTGGGCTGTAGTCACATCCAAGTTCTTCATCCTCAAGTCCTCCTCCACCATCTCCCTTTGGACGCCAGCACTTCCTCCTCCCCTGCACATCTATTTGCATGACCTTTCTTCCCACATACTCCTCCTCCCTCCTCATCACATGCCCAAACCATCTCAACCTTCCCTCCTGTATCTTTGCTCCTAAGTTCGTAACTTTCACGGTTCCCTTTACATAATCATTTCTCAGACGATCCTTTCCGGTCACACACCACATTCACCTAAGCATTGTCATCTCTGCTACCTCCATCCTGCTGATGTTATTTTTCCTCAAACAAGGAACCAGGCAAGAAGCCAAATTGCTCCTTTGCAATCTCCACCTCCTTCCTCAGTCTTCCATAAAGAACCCTCTCTAGGATTTTCATTGTGTGGGAAATTAATTTTATTCCATCTGTAATTCTTACAGTCTTGTGTATCCCCTTTACTCTTGTAGATGGGGACAAGAGTACTTTCCCTCCATTCCTCGGGTATATTTTCCTGTTGACAAACTTTTATTAACAGGTCCCACAGCAGGTTAATTTCCTCTTCCCCCAGCGCCTTCCGTGCCTCCACTGGAATCCTGTCAGGACCCATTGATTTTCCATCCTTCGTCCTCTTTATGGCCTCCTTCACTTTCATCTCTACTAATGTTCTGCACCATCCCTTCATAAGGCTCCCCATCTTTTCTGTGAGTCCTTGCATTTTCTTCATTCAAACGCCCTTCAAAGTATATTCTCCATCTGTTTCTTATATCCACATCCCTCCTTAATACCCTTCCTCCAGAGTCTTTGATCTGCCTCATATGAACGATTTCCTTTGATGCCTTATTTCTACATTTTGCTAATCGATAATTCTTTCTCTGTCCTTCCTTTGTTTCTAATTGATCATAAAGGTCTTGAAATTGCATGGCCTTCGCTTGTGCAACAATTGTCTTGGCTTCTCGCTTTTTCTCTCTGTGTACTCCTCTCTGTGTACTCCTCTCTGTCCTCTTCCACTCTTGACTCGCCCCATTTTTGCTTTGCCTTCCTCTTAGCCGTCACTGCTTCTTGTACATTATTCTTCCACCACCAACCCTTCTTCTCTCTAATGTTTCCGGATGTCTCACCAAGCACCTCAATTGAACAGCTTAGAATTGCTTTTGAATTATGTCTCTACCAATCTTGTACACTTTCTAGTACATCCGAAATCCTCTCTAACACTTCCCTAAAACGGTTACTCACACTCTCTTCTTTTAAGCAAAACCACTTAATTGTCTTCCTCCCATGGCTTTCAAAGGGTCTTATCTTCGACTTTATTTTAAAGTCTGCGCACAGCAGCCAGTGTTTCTGCACCACTTGATCTGTTTGGATTACCTTACAGTTTGTTAGTGTCTTAAGCTATTTTCTTCTAGTCAAAATATAGTCAATCTGTGAACTGTTGTTGACACTTCTAGATGTTATCAAATGCTCTTCCCTCTTACAGAAAAAGGAATCCCCAATTGCCAGATCAAACGCTACTGCGAAGTCCAAAATCCTCTCTCTCCCTCCTGGTTCATCATTTCCCCTCCATGGCTGCCATGCACCCCTTTCATAGTCCCTATTCTGTCTCCCTATGTGTCCGTTTAAGTCTCCTCCGAGAATCACCATCTCGTTTTCTTCCATATCCCTCATTTCTTCATCTAGCACGTTCCAGAATTCATCTTTCTCTTCTGTTGTACAGCCAACTTGTAGAGCATATACACATAAGATGACCAGCTGCTCTTTTCCAAAACCCAGTTTCATTTGAATGATCCTGTTGTTCCTCCTACCACTTCCAGTACTTGGTCCTTCATTCTGCTGCATACCACAATTCCACATCATTTCTTCCCTCGTTATTCGCAATGCATAATAGGAAAGGTCACAACCCAGACTGGTTTGGACCTTTATAATACACCCAAGGTAAAAAATTTCAACATTTTTTTCTTACCCAGAGATTTTTTTTTAATACGGTCAAGCATCTTTTGTCTACTTGTATATGATATATATATATATATATATATATATATATATATATATATATATATATATATATATATATATATATATATATATATATATATATATATATATATATATGATTTCTGCATCACTTCAACCTTGCTATCTCTCCCTGGTCTGCTGGCTCCCACTGATGAGACCAGAATAAAGGTCGAAACCGGTCTGGGTAATGACCTCTTCCTATTATGCATTGCATTATACACGCCAGAAAGGGGGTGTGCTTTTCATTATGGGATACACACTAAGGCAAGTTTTATTATTATTATTATTATTATTATTATTATTATTATTATTATTATTATTATTATTATTATTATTATTGTTGTTGTTCGTAACACCTCCAAGGAGTCTGTTGACTAACCGCAGGAGGACACCTACAACTCTCTGTCTTCACTACTACACCGAACCTCTATATCAACGCCATCTACTGCCCACCACAATCAGTTTTTTGTCTGTAAATTGCGTGTGTTCTGAAGGGTCAATTTTTCTGTGTGTGGGATGAAAAACCAGAGGTTCTGGTAGAAAAACCCTGCTATTTTTTATTCGTGTGGGGTTTCCCTGTTCCTCGACCGTCCCTTAGGACTGGTTGAGCACTCTTAATGAGGGATTAAGTACTATGGCTGTAGCCTGTGTGTTCATGGAGCCGGTTTGCCTGCTTGTTGGATGAAAACCCCCCAGATAAACTGGAGGGAAAAATCCTGCTGTCCACACCCAAGACAGGCTAATTAGGCTATGGCTGAGAAAGATTCTCAAGCTCCTCACGTCGAATCTATTCGCTTCCCATCGAATTCGATTCCCATTCGACACTAGGTTCGATTCCCATTGATCCTAGTACACTCCTTTCCCAGGCATATTGTTGCGAGGCGCATAGCCACTAGGCTAACCGCGCGGACACTAAGCCAAATGATATGAAGTCATTAGTCTCTATATATAAGTAGCTCAGATGTAAATATATTTCACATGCAAAACTTTGTTTTGCTTACTCGGAAAAAGGATTAAAACCAAGTATAAAATTTCTTGGTATCTTTAACGTATAATTTACCCAAGGTAAAAAACTTTCTACACACACATACACACACACACACACACACACACAATTTTTAATAAGCGCTCAAACTTTTACTTTCAGTTACAGCGACTGGAAATATTTAAGTTATTTAATTTATTTTGTTAATTAATTTTTTTTATTTTATTGTATTTATTAACTTTATTTATTTTTGTCCACGCTATCGATCAGTAATCAGTTAGTGTATTCATAGACTTAGAGGGCGTTTCAGCCCGTCTCTTTAGTTCGGTAACCCCGTTTGGAAAGAATAGAAAGTTGCGGTTGTATTCTAAGTAGGTTTGTATTATTATTAAGAAAAAAAATGTATTGATATTTTCTTAGTTATTTCAGGAATAAATGCTGTTTATAGAATTTGGTTTGGCGGTGAAGTCACTAAAAATAAACATAGGCTAGTAATATGTCATATATTAAATAGGCTTAGTATATACCACACGTGGACATCTTTCAGTTGGCTGAACAAGTGATTTGAGAAGTTTCTTTATGTGGTATTCTGTTAGCCCAACAATAATCGATTCGAGAGGAGTCTTAAGATAAATATCTTGATCGATATTTTTATTAATTTTGAATAAAAGTATTCTATATTAGAATACATTTGAGTGATAAGACTGGATACGCGTACTTTGAATTCAATATTCCACGGTGTGTGTATACATAGTTAAACTAATTTGGCATATTTAATATATAGCTTTATTAATTTTCCATATTTAATACCAGTCCTGTATTTTTGCCAACAGAGAAAAAAATTTATTGCTAATGAGAAGATTGTGCAAGAGGAAATGTGTGCAGTTTGTAGATGTATGGACAAAAGGACTTGTACATGCCTGATGGACTACATTTTAGTGTTTTTGGAATTAGTTGTTTGGAAAAAGTGTTACTGACAGTCTGGAAGTGCAGAATCAGGGATTTTGTGACTGGCCACTCCTGGAATAAAGAGTATGAATGCATGATGACTGAACAGCTGGATGCAGTTTCTAGGTTTTGAATCTGTATGGGCTAGTAATGATATTATGCAAGGGTAACTGTGGGTCCAAGGGTACTGAAATGTGTGTATACAAATGTTGAGGTATCAGAAATAAAGGGAGTTTTTGGCATTGGCTCGATTTGCTTAAAAATTATTGGCATTGACAAGAATAAGGCGGAGGTGGGGTATTATTTAATGACAGATGAAAAAATTCAACCACAAAAATAGAATTTGGAGGATTGTAGATCTGAGGGGGAAATGGTTCATGTAAGGTGTCTGGTGTGAGAAACAGCCAACAGGATAAAATATATTGTTGGTTGTTGCTATCTTGTGGGTCCACATGAAGATGCAGATGCCATGCAAATTTGCCCCTTGAGTGCAGGTTGAGCAGTTATTGTATGTTGTTATTGTAATTGACAAGGAAGCCTCGAAAGTTCTGATAAACACCTAGAGCAAAAATGATATTAAAGCAACTGATATAACCATAAGAAAGAACATATGAGGATATAAGAATGCAAGTTACCTTCATAATTCTGCCACTAATATGTGCTTTCTTGTGGTTATATCTGTTTTTTAATATTTTTGTTCTAGGTGTTGATCAGAACTTTCCATACCCCACCACCCTCATAGATTGGAAGGAGCATATGATAAGATAGAAATGGAATTTATATGGTTAGAAACAGTGAATCTGCAGAGGACCAGGTTTTGAGAGTGTTGAATCTTCTAATTGTATCAGATTGGTAACTATAGAGCAAGTCTACCTCTTATTGAGGGGGTGGGGTGGAGTGACCATGTAATCTTATTCTGGAAGGTTGCTCAGTATATGGGATTCTGTCAAGAAAGAGTTTATGTGGAACTACAAAGCTGGAATTATGACAAATTTTGGTGGCAGCTTGGAGCAGTGCCAGAATGAATGCCAGTAGTGTATAGGAAGAGGTCAGAGATTGTTTGAGAGGCAATATCAGACTGCATACCCAGGGTCAGGAGGATAAACTGAATAGGGATTAAGTTGAAAAGTAACAATATAAACCAGGATTTGCCAAAAAGAAAACATTGTGGAAAGATTATAAACAAAAAAGGTAAGAGTGATTATGGAATGTTAGCTTTACGTGGTGCAGATGGTAGAAAAATGACATGAAATAGTTCAGTTACTAAGCGATCACTTTCGAAGGGTATATCTATCATCCATTTGAGACTTGGCAGTTACTTATGTGGGAATTGAGGTAAATGAACTGAAGGTACTCAACATATTGAAAAATATCAATGTGAACACATCAGTGGAACTGGACGGTATGTAAGCTCGTGTGCTACAAGAAGGTGCAAGAGAACTGGCAGTACCTCTAAGTTTCAGGTCTGACAAGGTTAACAAGTAAAGAGGGTAATAGTTCTATTGCATAAAGGTGGTTCTGTTACTGAAGTAGCATATTACAACCCAATTAATACCTCAGTGGTGGTTAAAATATTGGAAAAGTTGGTAGGTAAAATTCAGGAATGGGTGGAGGGCAGCATGGCTTTGTAAAAAGATTTTTTAATCCTGTTGAGGTCACAGCTGATCTGACAGATACAAACAAATTGTTTAATATAAATATTCTTATATATATATCCATCATCATCAAATTCCTGCCATGTACCCTCAAGGGGTGTACAGGATATTATAGTACTACATGAAAAAATTACATCATTACTAACTTCCTATCTACAATTTTCCTCCAAATCAGTCTGTTACTTGTCAAGACTCCAACATTATCAGATCTTATATTTCTATTGTCTAAGGCACTTTGTACCGTATCAATCCACCTATATCTTGGTCTTCCTCTGGGTCGTTTTCCTGCCAACCTGGCAGAGAACACTTGTTTTGCTAATCTTTTCTCTCCCATTCTATTTAAATGATCATACCACCTGAGATTAGCTCTGCTAACGCATTCCTGGATGCTGACAATGCCAGGTTCTTTCCTAATATCCTCATTTTTAATATGATATTGCCATTGATGCCATCTGTTCACGCCTCTAATCTTTCTCAGGACTCATATCTGCAGTCTCTAGTCTTTGGTCAAGTGTTTTACTTCTGACCCAGCTCTCAGATCCATAAGTTAAAATGGTTTGAACACTGTCTTGGATACAGCTAATTTAGTGTTCCGACTAATTTCTCTCTTATTACATATGAATTTATTCAATTGACTTCCCACCATACCAGCTTTGCTGATTCCGTTGTCTATTTCTATATTTAATTTACCATCTTCAGTAAAAATCGTGCCTAAGTAGCTGAAATGTTTTACTTGTTCCACAGGTTCTCCATTCACAACACAGTTGACGTTTTCTGCCTATTTTCATTGTCTTTGTCTTTTTATTGCTGACCTTCATACCATATCTATTACAACAGTTATTCAATTTAGTCAGAGAATCTTGCAGACTTGTAGTGGATTTATTTAGAAGTATAATATCATCCGCATAAAGCAAAGAGCTGACATTAACATCTCCAATTTTGATATCAGGTTTAATACCACATTCCTTCATAATGTGATCCATATAGATAATGAATAACAGAGGGGATAATGTACATCCTTGTCTCACACCATATTTAACATTAAACCATCTTCCTGTACTTCCTTCAATTCTAACTGCTGACTTACAACTCAAATAAAGACTAAGTATTGCTTGATGTAATGCCCCATTGACACCATATAACTGCAGCGTATTGAATAGCTTCTTTCTTGGCACCTTGTCATATGCCTTTTCCAAATCGACAAAACTTAAATACAGATCTTTGTTATATTCCAATGCTTTCTTGACTATTTGTCGTAAAGTGAAGATCTGATCCTGACAGCCTATTTGGCCTGAATCCAGCTTGTTCTTCACCAAGCTTTTCTTCCACAATTCTTCTCAACCGTTTCTCAAGTATACTTGCATAGATCTTGCCAGGAACACTCAGTAGGGAAATACCTCTGTAATTCTCACATTCAGTTTTATTTCCCTTTTTATATATGGGTACTATGAGAGCTCTACTCCAATCATCGGGAATTCGTCCTTCTGTCCAGGCTTTCTGAACTATGCAGTGCAGCCACTAGGACTCTTATACCACCATACTTCAGCATTTCTGGTCGAATATCATCTACTCCTGCTGCCTTTCCACATTTCAAACATTTGATGGCTTTTTCTACTTCAAGTATGGATATGTATTCCTCACTGCATGCCTGGTTAGTGTTTTTTACCACTGTGCTGTCATCACTGCTTGTTTCATTTAGCAGTTTTTCAAAGTAATTACTCCATACTTCAAGGATATCTTTTTCTCCTGTTTTCATGTCACCTCATCTCTAACTCCTTTTACAGCACTCTTTCCTCCATTCCTAAGCCTCTTCAACAACCTCCAGAATATTTTGCCACCTTCTTGATATTTATTTTCTATATTCTTGCCAAAGTCCTCCCATGTCTTTTGTTTAGCTAGTTTTACACAGTGTTTAGCATTCTTGCATTTGTCTCTATATTCTCTAAGAGCACAAGCAGACTTATTTGACAGGAACTTTTGATATGCTTTCTTCTTTTCCTTCACTGCCTCTTTATATATTTGCATACACTGGATATATATATCACGTGTATGTAAATATCACACACCTTTACATGTTATGTAAAGGTGTGTGATATTTGATAGTAAATGATATCTGAGAGATACTGTGAACTCTGATGTCAGTATAGTATTGGTTTAATTTTTTTTCAGCTGGTACTGTACTTTTTATTTATTTTTTACGAGTTTCCTCATGTCTTCCACTATTCCACGAGATTAAAAATACAGTATCTATTCATTTGACAGTGCAATGATTTAGCAAGAGAATGCATCACCCAATAAGTGATCATATTTTCATTTCTTTTAAGGATCAGAATTTTCAGGTTGTCATATATAGCATGTATGGCATATACTCTCGAACACCATCTCGTACTTTATTTCATCTGGGGTTCGCCTCTTTCTCCTCCATCCCTTAGGATTGGTTGAGCCCTCCTAATGAGTGATTAAAGATCCGTTTGCTGTTCTGGGATGCTTTCTGTATGAGACTGGCTAACTCACCTTTAGTTGAAAGAGACCAGATAAAGGTTCCTCATGTCTTGGATGGAAATCGAACCTGGGTCTTTCCGACCAAAGGGTTTCACCTATACCAACTGAATTACAGAGGCTCTATGTATGTCTACCAAATAAAGATTGCATCATATGCAACATATTTAGCAAAAAGATTCACTTTTGTTTTTAAATATGGCTTTGAACCACTTTGCATTTTTCTGCCATATTGTCAATATTATTGTTTTGACTGTGCCTATATTATCTTGAATTACTTTTCCTAATGTAGGTCCCTCTTCCATATTTCTTGTATTCATGAAATCGATGAATTTCTTCAATTGCATATTTATCATCAAAAAATTTTACATATTGGATAATTTGTTTACTGATCTGAAGGCCAGATACAATCTTTTAAATTTCTGGCTATGAATAATTAATGTAGCATTTAATATGTAATTCAGGAGCATTTTTCATATCAAAATAGCTGTCATTTGATCAGGTTTTTATAAATATACTAGTCTTTTTCCTTAGTCACTGATCATGTTCATGAAATGCCAAATTATTTGCAGGCTAGAACAGTATACATTTAGTGTTTTCAATATATGGCACTTAAAATTTTACTTAAGTCATTCCAATTTTGGAAGATCCTTTTCTAATAATTTCCATTTCTTGAAATAATTTTTGTTGTAATGAATTCTCTTGAAATAAGAACTTGGATTTAAATGTTTCCAGCCCTTAAATCTTTGAGTTGCTAAACAGAACATGCCAGATACAAATAAGAGATACAGAAAACAATATATTGCATATTTGTTTTTGCAGTATAATAACCCATTTTTCTCTTTTCAACACCTTCATTCTTATTTTGATAATTTATTGAAATATTAGGCACTAGTGAGAGGATACATACTTAACAAACTTGTGTATGTATGGACTGTTGAATTCTAATCTTTTTTTTTTTTTTTTATATATACGTATATTAAAATTTCACTTAGTTGGATGCACCAACTGAAAATTCTCTTATGTTCCTTATCAGTAGTATTGTTGTAGAATTTTCTTCTAATTGTATTTTAAGACTGTAAGCTAGTATGATGTTTGTTTGCTTTTTATGCATTCTTTCTACACAATATTAATTTTTTTCTTCAGTGATATGTCAAAAATTAATTGAACTTTTGTTTTGTCTCAATTGTAAAAGTTACAGCAGAAATGTGGTGCATTTGAACATGTACTAAAGTGGTGGCCTAATTGTTTCCTTCAAGGTTATGTTGTCTGAATGGCATGTGCAGTGTGCATTAGTTTTAAGGATGGATGTACACTCCATTCACCCTCAAAAAAAATTCCATTTGGTGACTCCACCCCCCTCCCAACATTCATTCCAGTGCGTGTATAGACAGCCATTTCAGCAGCCGGCTGCCTTAGGTGGTGCCAGAATAGCATGGCATAGAATTGTCAGTCTATGACTTGATAATGTATAATGTTAAGCTGCAGCTCCCTTTCTCATTTTCCAGAACCACTCATATGAAACAAATGACATGCAACTCAAGAATATTAATGTTCTAATAAATTTTCAATGCTCAGTTGACAAAAAAGAAAAAAAAAATGCAAGAACATTTGAACAAAATTTGATTCTGGAAAGGTCATCTCATGAAGAAAACACAGCATATTTGAAAAATACATTTACTGGTAGTTTGATGTTTGGTATTTTTGAACCTATAGCTATACTTTTACTGTTTTATGCTGAAAATGTATAGGTACGAGCTTCTATGCAATAAAAATGCATTTCCCATAGAGAAATACATTTTTAATGCTTTTTTGAAACAGATTTGAAAATATCTGAAATATCTTTGGATTTTATTTTATTTTATTTTTTGTTTGAATAGGCAGTTTTAAGTTGTTGGTAAATGAATTTATTGAAAATGAAATTATGGTTGTTCATATTTTTAGTTGAATGGATAGATGTAACTTCTAAATTATATTTTTTTTAAAAAAATAATTTATGAACATATAAATGCAAAGTATGCTATGCACGTTTTTATTGAAAATTGTTGCCCCAGTCCAGGACTGCCCAGATCAATCCAATTTCTGCTCAGAAAATAAATGGCAGCACTTTGCCATTTTTCTCATTCACTTTAGTCCTCGTAGGAGATTAGTGTAATCTTCTGGTATCACAAAGGTGGAGACCGGTTGCTAACAGATTTTGAAATAGTTTGGAAGATTGTCTACTCCCTTTGAAATAAAAAGACAATTTTTAATAGGTTATATAATAGATGTGATATGTCAGCTTTGATAAGCATTAACACATTTAATACAGTATATTCAGATTATTTAATTTCAGCTGCCATAATGCATTTGTTTAACCAGTGCACTATCCAAATACAACAATCAGAAGTTTAATTAGTTATTACAACTGAATCAACTAAGGCTACAAGGCTATGTATTTTGAATGTGTTAATTGAGTGGACTTACCAGCCAGTTTGCCTGTTTTATGATGAAAAAAGTCAGTTTATCCTGCTGCCCTTGTATGAGAAGACCAGCTGACTTGCCTTCGATTTTTTTCTGAAGGGCAAATGCTCTGACATCTTTACATTATGCTGTATTGGTGCTCACTGTTAATTAGATGTAGGAATTCCATACTGGTTTGAGGACATTTTATATAGGGTTTAGTTAGTTGTAACAAATATTGCTTAACAGATTTCTTTTATCCAATGCATAGTGTTTTGTACCTTTTGAATTACCTACAAAAAGTGTTAGTTACATTTTTTGTAGGTAGCCTCTCATGGTCAAGTAACTTGAGCAATACAAGCACTATGTGGAGGTGTTTAGAAACCTGATAAGGTATTGGAAGTTTATTTTTCATTTGGTTAGACTATAATAAATTTAGTTTAATCCTTTATCCAAGTGTAAGCAAACAAAGTTTGCATCTGAAAATATCTTCAGGACTGAGGTAAGGTAGTGCAACACCAGACAACTCTGAGCAAAGGTGGACCAAGCTCTCATCACTCTGTCTCAGTATCTCCCATAATGCAAAACACATCTCCTTGCAGACATGTATATTGCTATGCATTAAGGGAAGGGCCACTGCCCAGACCAGTGTCAAGCTTTATTGAGGCCTTGTCAGTGGGAGGCAGACCCAAACGTGGAGATACTAAGGCAGAAGCAATAGGGGAGGTCATATTTACCTATAGGAGTTGCCCATGGGTGTACCACCTTATTATTGAATTACTCTGGATTTAGAGAAAGATGTTGGAAGTTTATTTTTCACTTGGTTAGACTATAATAAATTTAGTTTAATCCTTTATCCAAGTGTAAGCAAACAAAGTTTGCACCTGAAAATATCTTCAGGACTGAGGTAAGGTAGTGAAACACCAGGCAACTCTGAGCAAAGCTGGACCAAGCTCTATCACTTCTTGTCTCACTATTGCTTCTGCCTTAGTATCTCCATGTTTGGGTTTGCCTCCCACTGACGAGACCTCAATAAAGGTTGAAACCAGTCTGGGTAGTGGCACTTCCCTTAATGCATAGCAGTATACATCTCCCCAAGGAGATGTGCTTTGCATTATGGGAGATACTGAGACAAGGAGTGATGAGAGCTTGGTCCACCTTTGCTAGGAGTGACCTGGTGTTGCACTACCTTACCTCAGTCCTGAAGATATTTTCAGGAACAAACTTTGTTTGCTTGCACTGGAATAAAGGATTAAACTAAATTTATTACCTGATAAGGTAGTTTCTGCTCTGCTATGTCTCTAAATTATGTTTGTTCTTATGGCCTTTTTCTTTCCCCCTAAATGAAAAACTTGCCACCTCCGTATGAGACTGGGTAACTTGCCTTCACTTAAAAAGCCCTGATAAAGATTCTTCGTGTCCTAGACAGATTCTAACCCGGGTCTTTCTAGCCATTGTCAATACTGATTTAGCTATGGAAGTTGTGATAATTACATGTTGGGTTATACATTCATATTTGCAGAAATACCCAAGTTTGCAAACATCTAAAACATGCATATGTGACCATTTCTAATGACTGGACACTTAAAAAAATATGTAGTTGAAAATGAGTAGACAGTGGTAGCCACTGTAACATCATTAGTTTATGAAATGCAAATTGGAATTTGCAGTATTCCTATGTTTTACAAATATATCTTGCTGAATTTATTTAATTTTTTTTTAAATAGCACGATGGGTGATAACTGGGATGATCCTTGTCCGGTTGTTCAGGAACAACCTGAAATAAAACTGTTTGCTAAATGGAGTACCAGTGATGTTGAAGTCAGTGACATCAGTTTAACTGTAAGTTTCTTTTCTTTCATGTTAAATAACACTCATATATTGAAATAAAAGGATATTAAAAATCCATTTCTTTCATTGCCAAATAGTTGAAACTTTTTTAGAAAGAATAATCATCTGCCATCCCTAAGTACATTGCAAATATCCATGCATATAGTGGGCATCAAGGTGCACACAGCTTGTTTGAGAGTGGGTTTTCTGGATTTTCTCAACCACCACTACCTTCAATGGTTCTCCCTGTGTAAACAACCTAGGCATCTTATCAACATCCATGCTTCTAATTCATTTCTGAACTACAGCTGTTCTTGTAGGAAGTTACAATGTGCACTGCACTTTGCTTTTATAGACTGCCAAGTGACTGATAAAAGGTTTATTTTATTAAACGTGCTATGTGAGGTCATAGCACATTTAATGCTGTGACCTCACAAACAAACCACAGTATAACATCACAACCAGCAGCACTTGCTTGTGAGGTCATAGCATTAAACGTGCCACTATGACCAACTTTAACATTATTTAATTAGAATGCTCCTGGTTATGTAAGCTGAATTATATTCGAATCGCATATCTGTGTCGCAGTTCTTGCTATCTTGAAAATAATTTTTATATTATATAAATCAAGTGGATATTAAATCTGCCATTATTTCAAAGCTGAATACAGAAACTATAAAAGTTTCATAACAAATCAGAAATGAGATTTTGTTCCACTGTGTTAAATTAAAAAGAAAAAAAAATGACATATCATTCTTCAAAATAATTTTAAAGTTGGTTTGTCATTTTGGACACATTTTTAAGCTTTAAGCTGTATTCCCATTGGCATAGGAGTGACTTATATATTATATAAGAGATTGGTTTTGGTCAACAGATAGCAGGATTTTCTCAACTGCCACTACCTTCAACAGTTCTCCCTATATGGCCAATCTGGACATCTTGTCAACATCTGTGCTTCTAATTCATTTCTGAACTATAACTGTCCTTGTAGGAAATAAACAATGTGCACTGCACTTTGTTTTAAGTGCAGTGGTTAGTTGCCAAGAGTGCCAATGGCAAGATATTTTATCAGGTATCAAAACTGTCACACTAAAAGGCTTCTTTAGCTATGAATTTTCCTAGAGTAATTAAAGCCTGGCTACATTGCTGTGTATTCCACACTCAGTTGATCTAATCTTGCAACTATGGAATGAGTCATTCAGAATGAGTAATAATCTCAGCCATGCAATGTATTGTTATTAATGGCTGAAGAAAATGGTAGGTTGGATACTGGCTAACAGCTTGCCAGCTTAAACTTTTCAATCAGTAAATAGGACATGCAGAATGTCATTCATTATATAAAAAGCAAGGGGCAAAAAAAGTTGCAACTACAAATTTTGATTAAGTTGTGATTAATTTAATGACAAGGCCTACTGAATTTCTCAAGGAAAGAAAAAAATTTTCAAAACTGTTATTTGAAATCATGTTTTTCATTTACAATTAACTATTATTTTGTGTGCAGATTTTAAAATATCACAAAAGTTTTACAATATTTTCAACAAAATGTAAGAACCTGAATATATTTTGTTCATTACTCTGATTAGAAGAATAAAAGATATAAAATATTGCCAGCAATAAATCAATATATTGTTAAGATTGATCTTATATTTCAAAATAAATGTAATTTATTTTATTTTCACTCATTAAATTTTATATCTGTTGTGAAGAACGAAATAAATATGTGAATATTTATTAAATATGAAGTATAATGCATTTGTCCTTGAAATATTCTAAGGTGGTTCCTGTATTTGCACTATTGGAAATTAATGGTGAGATGGTTGTTGGAAGTTTTTCCACTTGGTTATTCTATAACTTAAAGATACCAAGAAATATATACTTGGTTTAATCCTTTATCCAAGTGTAGGCAAACAAGTTTGTGCCTGAACTATTTCCAGGACTGGGGCAACTCGTATATACAATGGTACCTTGGTTTGCAAGCATAATTCGTTCAAGAAACGTGCTTGTAATCCAAAGCACTCGTATATCAAAGCGAATTTCCTCATAAAAAATAATGGAAACTGATGATTTGTTGCGAAACTCAAAAATATTCATATAAAAATGATTAATACAAAATACATATACCTTCATATAACATGTATACTTTTTTATATTTTTATTATTTAAATGCAATATACATAAAATAATCGAATTTATTAATTACATTACAATTACATATTACAGTAATTGTATTGGGTAGGACAACTTTCATTGTCACTAATGGAATCACTGCTGTCTGACTCTTTTTCTTTTTGTGCGACTTTAACAAGGAACCTATCCAATGACACTTGCTTTTGCCTCCTTTTGAGGATTTCACGGAAATATGACATTGCATTGTCATTAAACAGATTCATCGCTCGCACTGCCACAGCCTTACTTGGGTGGTGCTTTCTACAAAATTTTGCACTGTTTCCCACATTTTACACACCTCCCTAATCTCATTTGAAGAGAGGGATGCCTCCATCTTTTTCTCCTCCTCAGGCAAGATCTCCTCCATAACCTCTTGCTGCTTAAAGTTATCAAACCATCCCCTGCTCGCCTTGAAGCCTTCTTCGTTTTCTGTAGACATACCTGGCAGTTTACTTACGAGGTTGGCGTACAAGGCCTTTCCCTTCTCACAGAGATCAAGTTCTCGGTCACAGTATCACCTGCTAGTTTCTTCTCATTTATCCACACCAAAGCATTTTTTCTACATCTTCCAGAATACGTTGCCGTTGCTTTGATATGCTCGTGACTCCTTTTGCTACATCTAGCCCCCTTAGTTCTTCTTTAATACTGTGCAAATCGTTGATGTAGACTTCTTATAAAATCTTGTGATGGCGGCCACTTGCATACCTTGTTCGTGCTTCCCAATGATTTCCTTCTTAACTTCCACCGTAATCATCTCCTTCTTCTTACCGCCTTCCTTTTCAACCCTTTTCTTCATTGGGGCCATTGGCGTAGTACAGTTAATAAAGAACAGTTCTTACATTTGGACACAAAATAAAAAAATGCTTTATGCACGCGCACACACACACACACACACACACACACACACACACACACACACACACACACGTGATCACAACGCTAGCACGAATGAGGTATGCCGACTGAGACTGAGCATGTGAGACGATTGCCCAGAATCCTGAGTGGCTTGTGATCACGTGACGCTCGACAGGCAAAGCGTTTAGGTAATACTCGTATTGCAAAACCTCGCTCGTTTATCAAGTTAAAATTTATTAAACATTTTTGCTAGTCGCAAAACACTCGTAGATCAAGTTACTCGCAATCCAAGGTACCACTGTAGAAGCTTTTAACTTCACTTCACTTGCCTTAGTATCCCATAATGCAAAGTGCATATCCTTATGGTTATGTATGATGCTATGCATTATGGGAAGGATCACTACCCAGACCGTTTTTGATCTTTATTGAGGTCTCATCAGTAGGAGTTGCCTAAAGGTGTCACACCTTATTATTAAAATACTCTAGATTAGAGATTGTTGTTGGAAGTTTTTTCACTTGGTTATACTATAACTTAAAGATACCAAGAAATTTGTATATATATATTCGTGTATTCGTACAGGAAACTCGTATGTGAAAATATGACGTCTGCATCACTTCAACCTTGGTATCACCTCTTGGTCTGGCTCTCACTGACGAGACCTCGAAGGTCGAAACCAGTCTGGGTAGTGACCCTTCCCATAAAGCATAGCATTATACTACCCATAAGGATATGCACTTTGCATTATGGGATACTAAGGCAAGTGACGGGAAGTTATAAGGTTCTATATACGAGTTGCCCTGGTCCTGAAAATAGTTCAGGCACAAACTTGCTTGCCTACACTTGGATAAAGGATTAAACCAAGTATATAATTTCTTTGTATCTTTAAGTTATAATAGTGATATATATGGCAGGCTCAGTGGACATTTTGTGGAACCATTGTATGTTTTAAGAAATCAGATGGCAAATAATACATTTTCATATGAATGAAATATTCTGTATCTCAGGGCATCAGTTACAGTGGTATGCTTTCTAACCAGTTTCGCCTGGGAGATTAATGGTCAGGTGTACGATGGGCTCATTAGACATTTCATAAGAACCATTGCATGTTCCAAGATGCTAGATACAGTACTATAGTATATTTTCATAGGAAACATTTGCATATCTCTAGGCACTAGTGAAAGTAGTGCACCAGTATATATAAGGCATCAAATTTTCTCTGTAGCATAGTACTATTCTCCTTTTATGAAGGTGTGCTGAAATGTTCTAATTTTTGAATTTTTTTCAAACCTGACATATCTTCTTATATATCATAAAAGAAAAGGAACAAATTATTATAATTTGATAAAACATGGGGGTTAAAGGGTTTTAAGATATTTTTTTTTTTTATCAGTTGCTTTAATATCATATTTGTTCTAGATGTTTATCAGAACTTTTCAGCTTCTCTCGTAATTCTTAGCTTTACTGAAAGTAATAGTGGAATGGCATCTAGGGAAGGGAAGAAACTGGTGAGTGATGTTAAAAATTCAGCAGAAAATTGAAATTATAAAACAGATCAAAGAGAGAATGTCCATATTGAGGATTTTGAGCAAGAAAGGAGTCTTTAAGTTGTTTTTTAATCCACACGGAATCGTCAGAGATGCTAAATAAACGGAGAACACAAAACCAATGACAGAGATTGTTGATGAAGTGGTGTGGGAATGGTATCGGCGGCAACATGTAAGGAACACTCCTATTGACTAATTAGAGAAAAGGGAATATACTTCCACAAGAAAATTAACATATGCTCAAATTGCATGTGTAGTGAGGGTTGTACAGATTTAAATAGTGTCATCATGGAATCATGCACATAATAACTTGTGGAGAGAAGCAAACTGTCTGAATTTGAGGCTGCAGAAGACTGAAAGCTTTCCAATCAATTGTTCATGATAAGTGCATAATACAGATAAAATCGGCTTGTTTTGTTGGATGTTACCCACATCAATTATGGGGCATGGTATAAAACACTCGTCAGCCTGGTGTAAACAAATTAAAGAGGGGGCTACTATTTTGTGTTGTGCTAATACTGCTGCTGCAATCCATAGATACATATCCCCATCCCCCTTGTGATTTCAAAAGGCTGTCATCCAAGCACTTTCAGGAGTATCTTCCCCATCATCTGTAGAGGCCAGAAAAATGCATGGATAATTGATATTCCTTGAATGATTCGTGAATTATTTTGTATCTGAATAATCAGGCAAAACAAAAACTTGATTTCAGAATCCATTCCTGTGGTCATTAGTTAACAAAAGCTACTCTTGCCAGCAGGGATATTTCTGCCATCTCTCTATCAACCAATGGATCAAGGAATAATTAGCTTTTGTACAGGAAGAATCATTCAAGAAACTTGGATTTTGAACATAGTTTCTCAAATGATTCCAGCAATTTCATGGCAAATGGTAATAATGGTGGGAAAATGGGCAATAACAAGCTCATGAAAGAATGTAAGTCTTCACACTAAAGCATGCATGGAATGGAATTTGGCCATGTTTCATTCAGAAGATGAAAAGGATTTATTTTGAGGGTTTTAAAGAAAGATTTCTGAAAGGGGAAAAAAAAAAAAAAAAAACAATTGTTCACTGACCTGAAGAAGGTAAGTGCTCTGGAGATCTGTTAATATTGCCCAAGAACTGGATAAATGGACAATTGAATACAAAATGATCATTACACAATGCACAAACTCTTACTGATGAAGAGTTAATTGAATTTGTGACTAACATCACCTGAAAGAAGGTAACAACAAAGATGACGAGGATGAAGCTGTGCCGAAGACACAGATTTAACATTTAACTTGGAAACATCACAAAACCATTTGGAGAAATTCACGTCTTTTTTATGAGAAACAAGTCTTTAATCCTCGAGATGATGACTGCAGAAATTGCATTTATGTTTTATCCAAGCCAAAAGGTCCCAGAGGAAGCAGTTAATACTTATGGAACTTTTCTCAAAACCAAACAATTCCAGAACTACTCAAGATTTTCTAGCAAGATTTGGTACTCCTAATTGTCTGTGGTATACTACAAAACTTTTTTTTTAGTCAATAAAATTTATAAAACTTTAGCTGTTGCTTTTTTTATTTGATAGTGTTTAAATTAATTATTCTTTTAAATGTTCATAATGCTTATTCAGTTCTACACAACTCATGGACGAGAAATAATTTTGAGTTGCCAATTTCACATTCTTTTATATATTTAAATACAAGCAATGTGAATTGAGTTTAAACAGGAAAAAAAAAAGCAAGACTGATTACGATACTATTTTTAATTTATAAAATTAATCTTAAAAAGGAGCTTTTATCGAAATTACAATTTCAATAAAATATGTCACTGGCATCCTTCTGACAACACTGGCACTAACCATAGTGTTCCCTCCTCTGCATGTCGATATATCTTAGCCCGAACGGTAAAATGTTTGTTATAACACAGTTTCTCATGATATTACATGTGAGAGTTTAATTATTTTAAATTATTTTATTTGGTAAGGAAGGAAGGATAAAATATGGATTTGTCTGCCAAGTAACTTATTTGCACATTAACTTATCATCTTGTAAAATGTGCTGTGATATATTCTGTCAGAGGCTTTTGCATGATCTAGTAATATCATTTTATAGTGATTTTCCTGGGAGTGCTTAAGGGTCAAAGCTGTATAACTGAGAGGAGACCTCCACATAGCCTTTAAAGGAATGCGGAGAACCGACCAGGGCTTCTGACCTAATGTCCAATTGTTCAATCCTCACCTTCTCATGGTGCACCCTGTTGAGTATCTACTTGGATACTGAACGAATGAGGATGGGCTGGCAATTTGGGATTTAGCCGACCAAATTGTATTCTTATTGGTTAAACCAAAATAAAAAATGATGGTTCAATATGACAAAATTTCATGCCGGCTGGGGCGTCGCCTGGTTAAACAAGGCCCCCATTGTTTTCGCCAGAGAACCAGGGCAAACAGCGAAAAGTCAGCTACTGGAACAAATCTGAAAACAAACCCCAACTCAACATCACCAGAGTTAAAGATTGGTACTATCAACGTAAGAAGCCTGAATGGCAAAGAAATGGAGCTAGCTGAGGAATTAGATAAGTACCAGATCGACATAATAGGGGTGACTGACACAAAAAAGACCAAAACTGGTGAGATCTTTCTGAGCAATAAATACAAAATGTTATATTGAGGCAATGACAATCAAGGAAAAGGAGTAGCCATAGTATTCAACACAAAATACGAGGCTAATCTTCTTGAATGGCAGTCAGTCTCAAGTAGAGTAATGTGGGCATATGTGAGAATGGGGAACTGGACAATGAGACTTATTTGTGCCTATGGTCCCAAAGAAGGTTCTACTAAGATAGAAGTGGAGGAATTTTTTGATGCTTTAGAAAAAGCAACTGACACAATGAAAAAGGAAAAGTTGATCCTTGTTGGGGATCTAAATAGCAGAGTAGGAAATGATTGTTAGACATACAAAAATATTTTGGGAAAATTTGGAGAAAAGAGCAAAGCTAATAATAATGGCAAATATCTGTTGGATTTCTGCTCAGGACATGGACTGGTTATTACTAACACCATGTTCCAACATAAAAATGTGCACAAATTCACATGGAGAGAAGAGGCTAGGAATAAGAAAAGTCTCATTGACTATGTTATTGTTGATAGTGATGTTTTCTCCCTGGTGCAGGACACCAGAGTGTACAGAGGATTTGAAATTGGAAGCGATCACTATTTAGTCTTGAGTAGGATAAAATTGAATTTCATATTGAAAAGAATAACATGTAAGAAAGTTTTAAAGCAAATAAAAGTTGAGCAGCTCTCAGATGTGAACTGTAGACTAAAATACACAAAGATTATTGAAGAAAAATTGAAAGAGTTTGAGAACAGGAATCAAACCTTGGAGATTCAGTGGCAAACTCTGAAGAAAACATTGATTGATTCTGCCAGAGAGGCATGTGGTGAGGTTGTCTGCAAGGATAAAAAAATCAGAACTCCCTAGTGGTCACAGGAAGTTAAAGAAGCAGTGAAGGAAAAGAAGAAAGCATATCAAAAGTTCCTGTCAAATAAGTCAGCTTGTGCTCTTAGAGAATATAGAGACAAATGTAAGAATGCTAAACGCTGTGTAAAACTAGCTAAACAAAAGTCATGGGAGGACTTTGGCAAGAATATAGAAAATAAATATCAAGAAGGTGGCAAAATATTCTGGAGGTTTTTGAAGAAGCTTAGAAATGGAGGAAAGAGTGCTGTAAAAGGAGTTAGAGATGATAAAGGTGACATGAAAACAGGAGAAAAAGATATCCTTGAAGTATGGAGTAATTACTTTGAAAAACTGCTAAATGAAACAAGCAGTGATGACAGCACAGCGGTAAAAAACACTAACCAGGCATGCAGTGAGGAATACATATCCATACTTGAAGTAGAAAAAGCCATCAAAGGCTTGAAATGTGGAAAGGCAGCAGGAGTAGATGATATTCAACCAGAAATGCTGAAGTATGGTGGTATAAGAGTCCTACAGTGGCTGCACTGCACAGTTCAGAAAGCCTGGACAGAGGGATGAATTCCCGATGATTGGAGTAGAGCTCTCATAGTTCCCATATATATAAAAAGGGAAATAAAACTGAATGTGAGAATTACAGAGGTATTTCCCTACTGAGTGTTCCTGGCAAAATCTATTCAAGTATACTTGAGAAACGGTTGAGAAGAATTGTGGAAGAAAAGCTTGGTGAAGAAGCTGGATTCAGGCCAAATAGAGGCTGTCAGGATCAGATCTTCACTTTACGACAAATAGTCGAGAAAGCATGGGAATATAACAAAGGTCTGTATTTAAGTTTTGTTGATTTGGAAAAGGCATATGACAAGGTGCCAAGAGAGAAGCTATTCAATATGCTGCAGTTATATGGTGTCAATGGGGCATTATATCAAGCAATACTTAGTCTTTATTTGAGTTGCAAGTCAGCAGTTAGAATTGAAGGAAGTACAGGAAAATGGTTTAATGTTAAATTTGGTGTGAGACAAGGATGTACATTATCCCCTTTGTTATTCATTATCTATATCGATCACATTATGAAGGAAAGTGGTATTAAACATGATATCAAAATTGGAGATATTAATGTCAGCTCTTTGCTTTATGCGGATGATGTTATACTTCTAAATAAATCCGCTACAAGTCTGCAAGATTCTCTGACTAAATTAAATAGCTGTTGTAATAGATATGGTATGAAGGTCGGCAATAAAAAGACAAAGACAATGAAAATAGGCAGAATCATTGAAAATGTCAACTGTGTTGTGAATGGAGAACCTGTGGAACAAGTAAAACATTTCAGCTACTTAGGCACGATTTTTACTGAAAATGGTAAATTAAATATAGAAATAGACAACAGAATCAGCAAAGCTGGTATGGTGGGAAGTCAATTGAATAAATTCATATGGAATAAGAGAGAAATTAGTCAGAACACTAAATTAGCTGTATACAAGACAGTGTTCAAACCAGTTTTAACTTATGGATCTGAGAGCTGGGTCAGAAGTAAAACACTTGATCTAAGACTAGAGACCGCAGATATGAGAGTCCTGAGAAAGATTATAGGCGTGAACAGATGGCATCAATGGCAATATCATATTAAAAACGAGGATATTAGGAAAAAACTTGACATTGTTGGCATTCAAGAATGTGTTAGCAGAGCTAATCTCAGGTGGTTTGGTCACTTAAACAGAATGGGCGAGGAAAGATTAGCAAAACAAGTGTTCTCTGCCAGGTTGGCAGCAAAACGACCCAGAGGAAGACCAAGATATAGGTGGATTGATACAGTACAAAGTGCCTTAGACGATAGGAATATAAGATCTGATAATGTTGGAGTCTTGACAAGTAACAGACTGATTTGGAGGAAAATTGTAGATAGGATGTTAGTAATGATGTAGTTTTTTTTTTTTTTTTCATGTAGTACTATCATATTCTGTACACCCATTGAGGGTACATGTCAGGAATTTGATGATGATGATGAGTGATTGTCCTGATTCATTTTGTTGATCAAAAAAAAAAAAATTCCCAAATCTTAGTTGCAAATAAATATCTGTTGGGCCGAAGATGGAATATAGATATATCTTTTTTGAAAACATGTGCATGGTGTATACATGGTCTGTTTAATATTATTGACATTACTATGAAGAATTAAGTCTGTTTGTTTTAACAATTCTCCTTTTTTTTTACTATATGTAACAATTGTATATATGTATTTCTATATATTTTTTAAGGATTATATCGCTGTCAAAGAAAAATATGCTAGGTATCTGCCTCATTCTGCTGGTCGCTATGCTACCAAGAGGTTTCGTAAAGCTCAGTGCCCTATTGTTGAACGTCTTACAAATTCCATGATGATGCATGGACGAAATAACGGCAAAAAATTGATGGCAGTGAGGATTGTGAAGCATGCTTTTGAAATTATTCATTTGTTAACAGGAGAAGTGAGTAGTTCTTATTCTGTTACTATGTGTATAACATTTACCTTTTTTTAGAAAAAATGTAATGGAAACTTGTACCTTTTAACTAGTTTCTATGCATAATTTACTAATTGTATGTTTTAATAGGGACACGGACATACTGATTACTTTTTTTTTTTAGCTTATACAGCCAACTCTTACTATAAAAAAAACACTGCTATAACAAACCCACTCACTGTAACAAACTGAGAAAGTCCTAACCATAACTGCATCGATACAATTCTATGTTTAAAAAAATTGCTATTACAACTCTATGGTCCCCAAAAGTTTGTTATAGGGAGGATTAACTGTCATTTTTCGGTGTATATTACCATTGCAAAGCAAAACTGCAAATGATGCATATCTTATGGATACAAAGACTGTCATTATGGGTGATTTCAACTATAGAGATATAGAAAGGATGGGAAAGCATGTAAGATGAGAGAAAATGAATTTATAGAAATTACTCTTGTCTTGTCTTACTAAGTTACTTACTTAGTATTGTCTAATAAATGATTTGACCATTATGCTTCCAGTTAGTGAAGGTAATCATGTATTTAGTGTGGGAATTGAGAAAAATATACATAAGAGTTTTGACTAAGGGAAGTGATTGTAAATAAACTGAGAAGGCAGCTTGAGACGGTGTCTTGGCATGAGAAACTTCTTAAGGTAGAGAGGAATCACAGACACACATAGCTGAGTCACTTTAGGAAAGTATATGTACCAGCAAGATCATTAGCACTCAGGATGCCTGAAACCAGTTGGAAGAAAGAGATTAACGAGTTAAAAGTATTAAAGCTGTTACAAGGGCTTGTCTCAAATATAACAATCAGGCGGGATGTGCAATTCCTAATGAAAGGAGAATAACATAATCCATTATATAAGGGTGTCGCTAAGACTGATGTAACAATTACCTAGTATCTGTTGTGTGTTCATCAGGATTTTTGAAACACTTGTCAAGAATTGCATCCAAGGTTAAGTAGACAATGCTGGGATGCTTTATAGAGGACAGCATGGTTTGTTCTTACTTGAGCAATTTCCTCACATTCAATAATGATGACAGTTGGATAAGGGGTTTGGATATACCGTGATACTTCTGAGTTTTTCCAAGACGTTTGTATTACAACCTCCACTCTTAAGGTTGTTATGCAAACTACTCAGGAATGGGTTTGCAGAGTAAACTTATAAGAGATTGGAGAGTGACTGACCAGCAAGTATTAGAAAACTATGCATTGTGGTGTAGTTTATGAGGAGGGGACAATGTCATATAATATGTATATTAATGATATTTAGGATGGTCTACTGAATGAAATCCAGTTATAAGGAATGCAGCTGATGCACAATCCCTGATTTGAACAGAATCGTTATGCAGGCAAATGACTTATCATTTCAGTGCTGCCGCATGTAATGATATGTGTTTTGGATAGGACATTACAAGCAGAGTGATAATATGAATTTGTTGAAAGTAAGCAATGAAGTTAGACTTTGTTACTATGGCAAACGGTAAGTTAAATGATGCTGGTTAACTTATTGCATTGGATAACAGCATTGTTAAAGAGAACACTATCCTGCAGGAATAAACAAGTTATTCTGCTAGTTTACAATGTTTTGATTAAACCTAATCTGTATTACTGTATATGCAAATCTGGTCACTTGGGTTCCAAGGAGATGAGGAGAGAGTTGGAAAGATTTTACAGCTCAAAATGATAATTGGCCTATGGAATTGGGACAACGCAATCTTCCAAGTTGAAGAAATAAATGGAGAAAGAGAATCTTACAGTGTTATAGACAAGCGGTGCAATGGATGGTGGAGAAGCATCTGAGGCCCAGTTTTTGTGGTATGGGAGCATATGGAATGGGCTACTTTCTACATTTGTCAGTAAATGTGTTCAAGGATGATAGTTATTATTTAAACGTGAATATGGGGGGAACCAATCAGTAATTGCTGACATCTGTCACTCATTGCATTTTTGTATGTTTGTATATAGTAATTCATTATTATGTAATAAATAGTTAATTAGTATAAAATCCCAGATACAAACTTGTGTTTTTGTACTCCAAGCACTGACTCTTAACTTATTCATAAACATAAAGGATATACTTTCTTTTTATGTACATTTAATAATTCGACATTAAATTCTGTATTATAAGCATGTTCTTTATCCTTCTAAAACACTTTTTGTCCAAGATTCTATTGTTCCATTTTCAAATTAAGGCCAACAAAAAAATATATTTTTTTTTTCCATGTCTACATTGTTTCATTTCTAGAACAAAAGATTTTATTGCACACAGTCAAGTCATTTCCTCAAACCATTGTACATGTTATTTATTAGTTTATTGTGAATTCATTCTTATTTATTACAGAATCCCTTACAAGTCCTGGTAAATGCTATTATCAATAGTGGTCCACGAGAAGATTCAACACGAATAGGACGAGCAGGTACTGTTCGTCGACAAGCAGTTGATGTTTCTCCATTACGACGTGTAAACCAAGCTATTTGGTTGCTCTGTACTGGTGCTCGTGAAGCTGCTTTCAGAAACATCAAGACCATTGCTGAATGCCTGGCAGATGAACTAATTAATGCTGCTAAGGTATGTATGTGTGTGTGTGTTTATATATGTGTGTGTGTGTGTGTGTGTGTACACACAAACACATTTTATATCTGATTGAGACATCAGGAAATGTACATAATCTGTTTTACATCTCATGACTAGTTATTCTCACAGGGAAGACGAACACTGTAGTGGGAGATATAATTGAATGGATTATTTTCAAGATTAAATGACTATACATATAAAGTTATCTAAGGAAATAAATTTAATGTAAGCTGCTAATATTTTGTGAAGAGTATCTCATCAGAGTGAACGCACACAGAGAATATGAGTTACATGAAGCAAGAAGAAACTGAACAAAGTTTTAAAAGTGCTTCTGTTCTGCCACTCTCCTGACAATCACTTAGTACTATTTGAAATCTTTGGGAAGTGGGAACATAATCGTTAAATTGTAAACAAACAATTTAGCAAGACTTTGTAAACAAGCATAGCCAAAAAGCAAAGGAGAGCAAAGCTCATTATATGATGTAAAAGTGTATGGCATAGCAGGTTTAACAAGAAAACTACTAAATTTAACACTAACATTAAATTAACTAATTGCATTATATTCACATACTGTGAATAGAAATGTATTTATGACATGCCAAACAAATCAATAAGGGAATACTTGTAGGCAGAGCTCTGGAAATGCAGCTTAATCCTTCTAGTCAGGAGAAAAGTTTACTTGTCTGAGGTACTGATCTGCTTTGTATAAATATTGTTATAGGGTTATGTTAAAAAAAAGTTGACAAAACAGTGATATATCCTTTCTCACTATGCATTACACACACACACACACACACACACACACACAGTTATACAGAAATATGCTCTCTTTTAAGGTGGTTTTAAAATGTATGCCACAACGCACCTCATCACAACTCAGTTTGTGTTTTCTTTCATTTGTTGTTCATAATGACTGGTGAATTTATATAAATTATACATGAACAGTAATTTAACAGAAAAGACAAAATTCACATAAACAAGAAAGTAGGTAACAGTCGGTGTGGAGCTAGGTTTATTTTTCACACTTGACTCATGCACCTGATTGAGTCTGACTTGTCTTAACAATATAATTGCATTTTTTAAAATATCAGTATTTAAAAAAAATCTGTATTATGTAAAATTTTCACATTTAATTACACTAAGCTGATTCATGATATAAGCTTAGAAAAATACTCTGTTACAATTGCACTTTTACTTAAGAAGTAAAGGTGTTCAAAGAATAAGATATTTTAAAATTAAGCTTAAAAAGTTTAAGCTTAATTTTAACTTCAAATTAATGATTTCAGATCTAAAAGTTTTATTTCCAACTCTCTGGAAATAAAATATCTCTAATGAATTTGTTAGCAGTCACCCATGGTCAAAATTCATTCACTGTAGTTGTGCAGTGAATGAATTTGTTAAGGGAAAAAAGTGTAAATTATGCACACAAAAAAAAAATTCACTCGCTTCTTGTCTCTGACTGCCTGTGGCAAGTAGGCAGTGGATTTCTTGAGCCCTGCATTTGTATGTGCATATGTCTAGAAAGTTCTGATAAACACCTAAAACAAATGATATTAAAGCAACTGATATAACCACAAAAAAGAACATACTAATAGCAGTTATGAAGATAACTTGTGTTCTTATATTCTGTTGTTTCTTGTGGTTATATCACTTGCTTTAACATCATTATTGTTCTAGGTGTTTATCAGACCCTGTCTCTCTCTTTGTGTATGTGTATGTTCTTACAGATGCATAATAAAATTTTTAATGCAGGTTTCGAGTTCAGAATCACTCCCAGAATTTTGAAATTATTAATTTGGTGATTTTTAATTTACTGTAATAGCTTATTGATCTCGAAGAAAGAAGCTGCTCTGTGATGAGTATCACAATCTGTCAATCCTCTGATTATTAGTGATTAAATTTCTATTTTCTGAGAGTCAGCTGTTTATTTTGTAATCAAATGAAATCTTATGTTAAAAAATTGTTAACTCATTTTGTTAAACGAATAAGATATTCTTTGAACAAAATATAGGTGTACTGCAGTATTTAATTAGATTCTGTCAATTTTAATTTGTGTTTATAATTAGCAGTTTATTTTGTTGATGAAATTATGTAAGAAAAGTATAATTAAGTACAAAAAAATGCACACAAAAAGTACATTTTGTTTTAATCAAATGATTATTTGAAATAACTGCAACTTTAATTTAAATGCATATACAATATGAAAAACATTTTCTCATGCCCTTGAAGTGTGTGAGATCGACTGCTTTCAAGTAAAGTTGTAATGTTGCTGTGAGAAATGAAATTCTTGGAGCTTGAAAGTGGATATTTAGGAAGAAAATAATTGATAACTTTTAAATGTTTATGTTATGACTGACTATAAAACATGAATAGTCTTTTATATGATAAGAAAAAAAAAGTTCTGGGTCTTAAAGGAGTTAAAAGGAGAGAAGAACGATCGGCTTATGTTATGACTTGGAGAAAATCGGCAACTAAAATATTGCAACTGTTTCAGTGATTCTTTAAAAGAGTGCTGTAGCTTTCAAATTGAGAATTTCAGATCCAGAAGTTTTATTTCCAACTCTCTGGAAATAAAATATCTCTAATGAATTTGTTAGCAGTCACCCATGGTCAAAATTCATTCACTGTAGTTGTGCAGTGAATGAATTTTTTAAGGGAAAAAAGTGTAAATTATGCACACAAAAAAAAAAAATTCACTCTCTTCTTGTCTCTGACTGCCTCTGGCAAGTAGGCAGTGGATTTCTTGAGCCCTGCATGTGTATGTGTGTATGTCTAGAAAGTTCTGATAAACACCTAAAACAAATGATATTAAAGCAACTGGTATAACCACAAAAAAGAACATACTAATAGCAGTTATGAAGATAACTTGTGTTCTTATATTCTGTTGTTTCTTGTGGTTATATCACTTGCTTTAACATCATTATTGTTCTAGGTGTTTATCAGACCCTGTCTCTCTCTTTGTGTATGTGTATGTTCTTACAGATGCATAATAAAATTTTTAATGCAGGTTTCGAGTTCAGAATCACTCCCAGAATTTTGAAATTATTAATTTGGTGATTTTTAATTTACTGTGATAGCTTATTGATCTCGAAGAAAGAAGCTGCTCTGTGATGAGTATCACAATCTGTCAATCCTCTGATTATTAGTGATTAAATTTCAATTTTCTGAGAGTCAGCTGTTTCTTTTGTAATCAAATGAAATCTTATGTTAAAAAATTGTTAACCCATTTTGTTCAACGAATAAGATATTCTTTGAACAAAATACAGGTGTACTGCAGTATTTAATTAGATTCTGTCAATTTTAATTTGTGTTTATAATTAGCAGTTTATTTTGTTGATGAAATTATGTAAGAAAAGTATAATTAAGTACAAAAAATGCACACAAAAAGTACATTTTTTTAATCAAATGATTATTTGAAATAACTGCAACTTTAATTTAAATGCATATACAATATGAAAAACATTTTCTCCATGCCCTTGAAGTGTGTGAGATAGATTGCTTTCAAGTAAAGCTGTAATGTTGCTGTGAGAAATGAAATTCTTGGAGCTTGAAAGTGGATATTTAGGAAGAAAATAATTGATAACTTTTAAATGTTTATGTTATGACTGACTATAAAACATGAATAGTCTTTTATATGATAAGAAAAAAAAAGTTCTGGGTCTTAAAGGAGTTAAAAGGAGAGAAGAACGATCGGCTTACGTTATGACTTGGAGAAAATCGGCAACTAAAATATTGCAACTGTTTCAGTGATTCTTTAAAAGAGTGCTGTAGCTTTCAAATTGAGAATTTCAGATCCAGAAGTTTTATTTACAACTCTCTGGAAATAAAATGTCTCTAATGAATTTGTTAGCAGTTGCCCATGATCGACAATTACAATGAATGAGATTTTTTAAGAAATAAAAGTGTAAATTATGCAAAAAAAAAAAAAACTATTTGGATAAGTCCAAAAATTCACTTGCCACTTGTCTCTGACTCTGTAGCAAGTAGGCAGTGGATTTCTTGAGTCCTGCATGTGTGTGTGCATGCGAGAGGGTCTGGAAAGTTCTGATAAACACTTAGAACAAAAATGATTAAAGCAACTGATATAACCACGTAAAAGAACATACTAATAGAGTTATGAAGATAACTTATATTCTCATCCTCATATAACTCGATTTAATTTAAATGCATATACGATATAAAAAACATTTTCTCACACTTGAAGTGTGTGTGATCGACTGCTTTCAAGTAAAGCTCCATAATTATAAGAAGGATTGATGGCTCATTTTATTGCTCTAATATATACCAATAGAGTTATGAAGATAACTTATGTTCTTTCTTGTGGTTATATCAGTTGCTTTAGTATCATTTTTCTAGGTGTTCAGAACATTCCAGACCCCTGCCCCTTGTGTGTGTTTATTATTATTACAGGTACATAATAAAATTTTTAATGCAGATTTAGAGTTCAGAATCACTCTTTCCTGGGTTTTTGAAATTACTAATTTATTGATTTTTAGTGTACTATAATAGTTTATTGATCTTGAAGAAAGGAGCTGCTCTGTGATGAATATCACAATCTGTCAATCCTCTGATTATTAGTGATTACATTTATATTTTCTGAGAGTCAGCTGTTTATTTTGTAATCAAACGAAATTTTACTTTGAAAAATTAACTCATTTCATTTAATATTTTCTTAGGGATCATCCAACAGTTATGCCATAAAGAAGAAGGATGAGTTAGAGCGTGTCGCCAAGTCTAACCGTTAAATAGTATTGTTGCTTTGTACTGAAAATGTATTAATAAAGGGATGAACATCTGAATTCTTTTTAAGCTATTTTTGAAGTAATTAGTGAACTTTACTATAATCAATTTGGATGTTTGTTAGCTCTACTTTGCTCTCAGCATCATTAATATTGTAGGGTTAAGCTACGTTTTGCTTAAATCTTTCTGGAATGTACACTATCTTACAAGAGAACAGGAAGACAACTAATACACTGTTAACAAAAAAAAATTATGGATGGATGGATATTATTTTCCCATAACCAGTTACTGAAATTGCAGTAGCATTAATTTTTATTAAAAACACAGAAAAGTTAAAATGCACGTACTGTTTGTTACCAAGCAAATGCATAGAAAAATCCCCTAAAAGCCATCATTGCTCGAATCACACCATTCTAAGTATAACATTACGTTATGATTGTTGATAGGAATTGCACGGCCAAGATGACTCTATATGACTGTCAGCCTTTGGATTTTCTGGAATTAATTGATAGGCTGTAACAAATTAGATGTCATACAGTTTATTATAAACTGGTCATACAATTTATTATAAACTGGCTTAAGATAAGCAGTGATTGTTTACATTATAAAGTGAACTTCACTTGTCACAGTGCTCATTTCCAAACATATTTTATTACAATAATATATACATAAATACTCTTATCCCTTCATTAATTTAATGAGAAAGCTCTTCAACACCACTCAGGCTGTGGGTAGTATCATCAGATTGTGCATCTTCAATAAATAAAGATTCAGAACTGTCATTTACCATGAAACACATTTTCCACCAGCTCATCTATCATTCCATCAAGAGCCCAGAATTTTTCTTCTTCAATAATGTGGGTTATGCAACTTCTCCCATGTGCACTCAGTAATTTTTTTGAAATCCTTCCGTGACCAGTCTTTCAACGTGTGAAATTTTGGAAGTTGTATTTTTATCTGCATCACGCCCCGTAATTTGTGCCCAGATGAGTTCTGCGGGTGTTCAGTTCACAGTGGTATGGTGGAAGAGAAATAACTGTGTGTCCTTTCTGTTTGCCAATACTGTCAATGCAATATTTTTGAAACTGACTCTTGACATTTGCCACCAAGTTCAATAGTTCTGTTTTCACCATATCAGAAGTAAAACCGAATCCTTTTTTTTCTTCAGGTTTGATAATAAAATGACCACTTCTGAATGTCTTTTTTGCATGTACCCTGAGATGTCACATTTTCCAGTTGGACAGAATGGTAAGGCACATTGTTCATTACAATAATGCTGTTAGGCTCAGTGTTTGGCAAAAACATGTTCATAGTGATTTCCATCCATTTCCTTATGATAATTGCCTTGTGATTTCTGTGCTTGTAAAATTTCAGGGGCCCCCTTGTACAAATCAGTCTTTGCTGCCACCGTGCCATTTATGGCGATGCCATAAAATTATATCTTCCCATTCAAGTAATGCCAATGATCGATTGCTTTCTTGTGGTGTAAAGAAATCCAAGGTCCTTTAACAACTAGTAAGTTGTTAATGAAATGTGAGGGAGATCTTTATCATTGTTTACAGCAGTCATTACTTTATATATCATAGGAATTTCGTTCTTTTGGAAGAAATGCACTCACTGAGCGTGTGTGTAGTCCTACGGCCCTAGGCCTCTTCTTCCTTGGCATATACGCAGTTGCCTTGTCGAGGTCAGTTCCTTCTTCATGCAGTATACTGCCATCTTGCTTACACCTATCAGTTCTGCTGTTTGCTTCATGATATTATCCACTGTTTTATCAGGATTTTTCATCTGTAAACTAACAGTATGATGCACTTTTCAGAGGTTTGCCTTCAGGATGCATTACTAATTTAGGACTACTGCGAGTGGGAATGCAAGAGCCAACACCACCAGTCATCTCTGCCATGTTTAGGGGTAAAGTCGGTGGTCGTTGAAGACCACACAATTTTCCAAAAATAAGTTCCCTGTAACAATGGTATGAAACAATTCTAGCATCAGCAATTAAGGAAGTAGTAACATAATTATATACAAAGTACCACATGATGTGGTAGCGTAAACAATTTAAGGAACTATTTTATGCAGCATAACCCTATAATATGAATGGTAAGAAAAGCCAGAAATGTAGCTTATTCTGCTGCTTCCAAGATAACCTGAAAAAGAGTTTAGCAATATTTGGTTTTGCTAGAGTGAGCTTAGTATATTGCCATAGTATAAGTGTTTCTGTAGTGCAATTGAAAGAACAATGGGGGTATTGCAACTTTGTTTGGAAAAGACCTGATTTTGGTTTCATTGGGATGAAAGCAACGTGAATTACCTGATCTATGCAGTTATAAGTAGTTTCTCTCGAACTGGTTTTTCATCCTGCATACAGCAAATCAGCCAAGACAACATGCACAATTTACAGATAAATATTGGTGGTGGGCAGTAGATAATGGGTGTTGATCATAGTAATGTCATGTTCATGGCAGTAGTATTGCTATGTGTAACTAGCTACAGATTAAGTAGGGGAGATAGCGAGTTATGCATAGCGGAATAGCATGCCCTCATAGTGAGTCCTTAGATTCCTTGGAGGCGTCGTGTGGTAATATATTTTGTGGAGAAAGAATCTCAGTGGTTATCAACATATTAGAATTTGTCATATGATTTCACAGAAATAATTATGGAAATAAATAACACTGTAGTTATCCAAATTATCAATTCCTGATGCATTTATGTTATTGCTAGCTTCCTGTCATATCAATCTGTTCAGTTTAATTTTCGAGTGAACTAATGCAGTTAATAGTTGACATCAAAATAACCCAATTTTGAAGTTATTCACTACTAACTGCATTAGTTTCCTTGGAACCTGACCTTCCTCTCAATCTTTTTCTTGGCAATAAACACGTTTTGTAAACTACTTCACAATTAGGCTACTTGTATATCAGAGGCTGAAGACTCCACAATTTGTACTACATTTCCTTTCTAGCGAGTTACACTTCCATCCATTATGAGGGATCACTACACAGACAACTTTATTGAGATCTCATTAGTGAGAGTTATACTCATGCAATACTGAGAGCTAAATATTTATGTATAATATTTAACTCTGTGTATTATATATTATATATATATAGTATTGGACAAAATAATGTGAACACCATTGTTATATGGGTTAATGTTATTAGTGTATGCTACATTAAAAACATTTAAGCCGGCAAAGGTTGGTCGATTGGTAGGGGCCTCTGCTACTAATGGCTCAGTTAAGTAAGTTTGAGCGCAGTTAGTGGTTAGAAGGGGTACCAATCGTTCGATGCTGTTGGCACACTCTCCCTCGATGAGTCTTTAGACTCCCTGGAGGTGTCAAATAATAATAATAATAAAAAACAAACAATATGAATGATTATATAGAGAAACCTGTGGAGAATTCATGACTAAATTTAACATGCGTGAACCACAGTAGTAGGTTTTTTATTACGTAAATATTTCGTCCTAGGTATCTTAGGACATCATCAGTACAGTATGGCAATACTAGGAATGACAAAAGAAAGAGGCACGTACGTACAAAGGAATCCAAATTGCGTGCAGTGGCACCTTGCGGCCTGAACTTGAATTAAATTAAAATTAATTACAGTTAAGATATTATTTTACACAATTTTGTATGACAATTTCCCATACTTTAAGGATATCAAGAACATCATTGCAGTTTAGATTTGGTCTGTGGAGTAAGGCTTCAGCACTTTCTTTATATAAACGTTCATATTTATATGAAGATCTGTGTAGAAGTTTTGTCTTTTCCTAATGGATCTTGTGGTTTGGATTTTCAACTCCGTGTTTGAGCGAGGCCTGATTTATGCGGTTTGATGAGGTAGATATGGTCTTGGTGTTCCGAAATGCGTTTAAAAACTGATCTGCCTGTCTGTCCAAAATAAGAGAGTTTACAGGAGCATGGAACCTCGTATACACCAGGTAGTAGCATAGGTGAAAGTTTATCTTTAGGTGAGGGTAACCAGTTTTGGATCTGGTTGATGGGTTTGTAGGTGGCAGCAAGATTGTATTTCTTCATAATTTTGGAGATGCCTTTGGTATAAGGTATGGGAATCCTATGGGGTTCTTGTCTAGGTTGAAGTGCAGAGAAATTGCTGATTTTTTGAGTAGTTTTGAGATTGTAACCATTTAAAGTGGCTGTGTTTTTGGTTATTTCCAATTCTTGTTTTAGAGAATCCTTGGAGGAGCATAATCTGTGTGCGCTGGTTACCAATGATTTAATGATGCCAAATTTTTGAGAGGGATGATGAGCTTGAGGTATTGTGAATGTAGTGGCCTGCACGGGGAAATGACGGCGCAGAAGACGGACTTACTAGGCAAAGTTCAACTGAAACGGAGTAAGCTACATGGCTGTATCTCTTTTCTTAAAAAAGTGCAGACGCAATAAATTTATTCCAATGTTCGCTAAGCTAAAGGAAGGTATTAAATCACCAAGCACCCATAAAATCTATCAAAAAGCAAGCCATTCACTACTTCTGAATCAGTTACGAGATTCCAAACATTAATTAGCAACAAATAATTTAAAAATTATAGAACTAGAAGCAGATTTGTCAAACACGCTAAATCAAGGATTCCTACCAGTGATTATTAGTGTCTCAAAAAACTCGGGGATCAAAGCTTTTGATGAAAGCAATATTAACCTACAGAAAAAATACCTGAACCTGTTAAGTCGATCTAAGAAAAATATCAATAAATTTCCGACCGAAAAATGGGTGGTAAACTTATCTAACTGCCCACTAACAGAAGATGAATTAAATGTTCTAGCAAGAGGCCATAAGTTTGCCATTCCCCCTAAACGTCTCCCATATCTAGATTTCATACACAACATTGAAAGAAACATCAAGCACCTCCCCAGTATTGAAGCCAACAAACTTCGTTTTGAAATAGCAAAAATAATTTCTGATGCCAAACCTTCAGTTTTACACATTCCACAATCGAATTGAAAGCTCTTACCTCCTTAAAATATAATAAAAACATAATCATCACCAGAGCCGACAAAGGAAATACTACAGTGGTTCTTGATACTGTTTCATATGACTGAAAAATGAATCTACTACTCCGAGACCGAAATACTTATGCAAAACTGGACTATGATCCCACAAAAAGACAGCTCAAGAAACTGAACAAGCTACTCGATGAAACAATATCGTTAGATGAAGAAACTTCAAAAAAACTCGAAACATACCATGCTAGCCCTCCGAGAATACTGTTTACCCAGCTTCACAAAAACAACGTCCCACTGAGACCCGTCGTTGATTCGATTAGCAGCCCGACTTACAAGTTATCAAAATTTTTTATCAAACCTACTTCCCCATGTAGGCCATTCAACCTCTTCAATACACAGATTTTCACACCAAAATAAAAGACATTCAACTGCTGACAACACATGCTAATTAGCTTCGACATTGTCTCTCTCTCCACCAATATCCCCCATAAAGAAACTGTAGACCTATAAAATCAAAAATTTCCATCGGACATTGTTGAACTTTTAAAATTTGTTATCACTTTTGGTTACTTCACATGGAAAGGAAAAATCTACAAGCAAGAGGAGGGAAGACCACTGGGGTCTCCCTTGTCATCCAACTTGGCAGATCTGTTTATATAGAACATCTAGAAGAAAAAATCCTCTCATTCAAAACCAAATCAAAACTCTGGCTTCGATATGTTGATATTTTCACAGTCTAGAGTCAGTCCGAACAAGAGCTACTTCAGTTTTTAGAAAAAATCAACCTCCTTCATCCTCGCATCAGATTTACATTAGAAAGAGAAACCCCACAGGGCATCCCCTTTCTGGATTTACACATCCAAAGAAAAGAAGACGGTTCCATCTCCACCTCTGTCTATCGCAAGCCGACATTTTCAGGTCACTACATTCACAATACTTCAGCTCATCATCCCTCTCATTAAATCATTGGTAACCAGAGCGCACAAATTATGCTCCTCCAAGGATTCTCTAAAACAAGAAGTGGAATAGTCAAAAACACAGCCACTCTAAATGGTTACAATCTCAAAACAACTCAAAAAATCATCAGCAATTTCTCCGCACTTCAACCTAGTCAAGAACAACCCCATAGGATTCCCATACCTTATATCAAAGGCATCTCCGAACGGCTCTCGAAAATTATGAAGAAATGCAATCTTGCTGCCACCTACAAACCCATCAACCAGATCCAAAACTTTACCCTCACGTGAGGACAAACTTTCACCTATGCTACTACCTGGTGTATATGAGGTCCATGCTCCTGTAAACTCTTATTTTGGACAGACAAGCAGATCTGTTTTTAAACACATTTCAGAACACCAAGACCATATCCACCTCATCAAACCTCATAAATCAGGCCTCGCTCAACATTGAGTTGAAAATCCAAACCACAAGATCCATTGGAAAAAGGCAAAACTTCTACATCGATCTTCATATAAATAAATATGAACGTTTATATAAAGAAAGTGCTGAAGCCCTACTCCACAGACCAAATCTAAACTGCAATGATGTTCTTGCCATCCCTAAAGTATGGGAAATTGTGTAAATATCTTAACTGTAATTAATTTTAATTTAAGTTCAGGCCGCAACGCACCACTGCACGCAATTTTGATTCTTTGTACATAGGCGCCCTTTCTTTTATCATTCCTAGTATTGCCATATTGTACTGATGATGTCCTAAGATACTTAGGACAATATCTTTACGCAATGAAAAACCTACTACTGCGGTTCACGTGTGTTAAATTTAGTCAAACAATATGAATATTGTTGTTGTTTTTTTTCTTTATGTTCTCTAGGTTGTATGCCAGTAGTATAGTTACTACTGGCAACTTATACTAGGTAGTATAAGTTGTTCAACAGTGATTAGTCTGAACTGTCGGTGAAATGGGTGACTTGTCTGACTTCCAAAGAGGACAAATCATGGAAGTCTGTTTAGTAGGAGTGTCTAACCAGAATAGCCCAATTGGTCAGTGTATCAAGAGCAACAGTCTCCACGGTTATGACTGTACAATAGCATGCAAGACTTTATCAGCGAAGAATAGTGGCCAAAACTGAATGACAGGGACCATTGAACACTAACCAGGATTGTGTCCAAACAACACAATACTGCAACAAAAGTGACAGCTGAACTCAATATTCACCATGAATATTTCTACAAAAACATTCAGCAGAGAACTTTGCAAAACCACATCTATGGACAATCTGCAGTTTGTTAAATTTTTAATCACAGAATCTAACATAAAATTGTGAAAAAGATGGTGTTCAGGAATGTAAAATCTGGACAGCTGATACTGGAAATAAGAGTAATATTGTTTGATGAATTAGCATTTACTTTATTCCTGACAACAGGTCAGATTTATGTTTAGAGAACCCCCCAAGGAAATGTACAATTCAGACTGTCTGGTTCCATCTGGCAGACATGAGGGTTGATCTGAGATGAATTAGAACCATATCTTTTATTTGGCTGACCCCATCATATCCTTAAATGGTTGAGTTACTACCAGTACACTGGACATTCTGGCTGATCAGGAGCATCCTATGGCCCAAATGTTTCCCACAATGATGCCATATTTCAAGATAATGCACCCATACACAGCCAGAACAGTTCAATCTTGGTTTGAGGAGCACCGAAAAGAACTTCAACACCTGCCCTGGCCAGCTCAACCACCTAACTTGAATATCGTTGAACAACTGTGGGCAATTTTGGAGAGCAGATTCCCTCCTCCAACATCTCTCAAGCAATTGGAAAATATTCTGATCAGTAAATGGTACAACATTCCACTGGAGATTATTAAAAAGTTGTATGAATCTATTCTGAGATGGTTAGTACTGTTATTAAAGGCAAATAGTGGTCTCACACCTTATTAATAAAGACATCAGGTGTTCACATTATTCCAACCCCTATATTATATTATATATATATATATATATACAGGGTGTTCGGGATAAATTTGACATATTTATAATTAATTATATTTTTCCGTAAGTTACATGTATTAACACACACTTCTCTTCATTTAAAAGTTTGGACCCTTCTTCATTCATATACAAGATGTCAGAAAGGATGGATAGCTGGAACCCACCTGAATCATGGAAGAGAATAACTTGTATCATGATGATTCGTGCCCGCCATCAAAATAAGGATATTACGACTGCTGCCCAATGCTCCCTGAATACAGTAAAAACAATCAGGCATGAACTAGAGACTTGCAATGGTGACTACGAGGATGTAGCAAGAAGAAAGATCCCTAGCAGACGATCTGATTGCGTTCGTACAGCAGAATTCCTCGCAAATCTGCAGGAACAGGTGTTGAAGAACCCTGGCATTGGAATTCGGGCTTTGTTCGTGGAGTTGCTAACTGTAGTCAAGCCCTGGATAACAAGGGTAGCCAATGGTAGGCCGTATGCATGGCAGCAGGATTCGGCCCCTTGCCACACCTCTGGGAAAAGTCAAAAATGGTTGTCTGAAAATTTCTACGACTTCACCAGTCCAAATGTTTGGCCTCCAAACTCCCCAGACCTTAACCCCATGGATTATTTTGTATGGGGCGCAGTTGAAAAAGACACCAATCGCACTTCCAGTAATACAAAAGCCCAGTTAATGGATAAAATTAAAACAGTTTTTGCGGCCCTTCCCAGGGAGACTGTAGCATCAGCTTGTTCGAGGTTCCGAAGCAGAATTGAAGCTGTGATCGATGCTAATGGTGGTTATTTTGAGTAAATCTTGTTGATAGTATTGTAATTAACTCTGCCTGTAATTTTTTTTTGTCAATTCATTAAATTTAATAGATACAAAGAAGATTTTCTTTTTCCTTACGAAACTGTCAAATTTATCCCGAACACCCTGTATATGAGTTATAGGAAGTTTTTTTTTTTTTTTTTTTTTGGGTAGAAAATAATTATACTTGATAAGAAATTAATGTATATTGTTTTTATCCTTTACTGAAGTGCTGAGCAAACAAAAGGTGGCGTCAAGTATTTTCATGAATTTGTCTCAGTATAAATATGATACATACACTATTTTTCTACTTTGATATGGAAAATAGGATTTCTGCATGCAAGGTTTGTTGGATACTGAGGCAATTTGATGTGTAGTTCGCAGTCTCTAATGAGTAGCCTAGTTGTAAAGATGCTTCACATGTAAACTTTTCTTGATCATATTTGGATAAATGATAAAAACAAGATTAATTTTTTTAAAAAAAAGAGATTATAGTGTGAAAAAAAACTACAATATTGAATAAATGATAGCATTCACAAGGAAATATGCTATGTTCTATGTCTAGAAACCAAACATGGAAGTTTTTAGTCACTTCAGGCTTCCAAAAGAGGCCAGTGGTGTATCTCACACCAGACAATGAAATTCATTACTCACCTAAAAACAATTGTAAACTTACTTGCCCACATAGGGTTCAAACCTGCAGTCTGTTGGATGGAGAAAGTGGTATGCCAACAGACTCAGATAATATTAAAGATATACAGTGGAACCTCGGTTGTCGAACTTAATTCGTTCCTGAAGGCTGTTCGAAAACTGAAACCATTTTCCCATAAGAATTAATGTAAAATGGATTAATCCATTCCCGAATCCCAGATGATTGTTTATTTAAACCTTTACAGCAGTACTTCATGCATAAGATCGTATACAAACATAATGAAAATGCACAAAATCTTACATAAAAAGAATAAACACAATAAATGGATAAAATAACGAAAATTTAACTTCACTTTAAACTATACATATGGAGGAGAGTTGATGGCGTAAGTGGAAGGTGGGGAGTCCCCTTCCATAAAAAAAAAAAAAAAATTATTTATTTTTTATTTATTTATTTTTTAAGTATTGTACATATCGTTGATTTCACCATATTGAGCTGCATAGAAAGATTCGAGACACGAACGCCATTTTCATGTTTGGATATGATTTCTTTTTTCATCTCTATTGTGGTTCTAACAACTTTTCTTTTTGCTTTGCTGCTGTCATTATTCTTCTGCGGCCCCATGGTGGCTTAATAATAATTTATGAAAAAACCCAAAGAAAATCGAGAAAACTCACTGCAAATTCGAGCAGGTGTCTGCACTGAATGAAGGCTGATGTTTTCCTGCCTTACAGCTCAGCACATGGTTGCCGTTTGCCTGTTCGGGAACCGAAATTTTGTTTGGAAACGGGCGTTTTTTGTTCGACAACCGAGGTTTCACTGCATAACTGAAATAGTTTTCTATATTTTACCAGTCAAATTTGCATCAGGAAATTATACTGATAAGGTATGTGCATGCAAACACACACAGCAAGGCTAAAATGAAGAAACAGCTCTAAAATGTTCTACCTAGTGGATTTTATTGGACGCCCTTAGCCATTGGATTGAAATACAGATGCATTATCTGTTAAGTGAGATGCATAACTTGACATATAGCCACTGAAAAGAACTGGTGCTGTTAGGTTAGCAGGCAGTGTAATGAAGAAAAAATGCTGTTTTCCCTTGAAGTGTCTTTAAATAATGCAATACATAGACTATTTACATAACCTCTGCACTGAAAAGTAGTAAGAATTGTATCACAACTTGCATTTGTCAGTATTTTTTTTTTTTTTAATCGCTACGCAAGTACCTTCAAATATCATCTTATGTGAAAAATTTTCTACTACCTTGCAAAAATATATTAAATTAAAAACTACCATGAAATTTGCATTTATGTTTTCAGTACTTTTTACCCTTCTATTAATCGTTGTTGGCCCTTTGAGAATTAGTAAGCATATGATTATAATATTCACACAGGGCTGTTTAGAAACATCAGCATAATGTTGTTATCCTGTATGAATAGAACTTAAGATGAATATGTGCATTAAAAAAAAAATTACAAACATATTTGAAATAGGAAATACCTCAAGTATTCTTTAAAAGCTTTATTTTTGACTTAAAACTAGTGTATAGGATCACTTATTTTACTGTAAAAGAAAGAATAACTAAATGCAGGTGACTGCAGAAGTGATTGTCAACTAATGAATGCCTATTTTGCTAAGTTATCGACCTAGTATATGCAACATTGAATTCACTACTACTACTTTGCTGTATGAAGAAGAAGTACTAAAGCTGTTGTACAAACTGTATAAGAATTCTGCACTAGGAACTGATGAGATATCTGCATGAATGCTAAAAGAGTTTTCAGCTGAACTGGCTATTCCTTCAACCAAGCTGTTAAATGAGTCTCAGAACAGGGAAGATTCCACAGGATTGGAAAGAATGGATGATAATCCCATTGCACAAGGGAGGGGGGGAAGAAAGGTGTATCCAACTATCGACCAATCAGTACCTCAGGAGTGATGGTGAAGAAAAGTTGGTTAGGGCTTGCATACAGAAATGGGTTGGCAGAGAATCTGCTTTGCAGTGATTGAATAGCATGGGTTTAATAAGGGGAGATCATGTTTTAGCAGCTTGATCACATTCTATAATGTTATCATAGACAAGATGAATGAATATACCATGATTCTTTTGGATTTTGCTAAGGCTTTTGACAGATGCAACAGCAATACAACATGAAAGACTGTTGCATAAATTGGAGAATATGGGTTTGGATTATAAAATAGTGTGGATAAAGAGAATGGCTGACTGACATATCAAAAAGTGGATATATATTGGGGTTGAGTCTCTAAAATTGAAGGTAACCAGTGGTGTACCACAAGTACCAGTCCTTGGTCCACTGTTATTCAATCTGTACATTAATAACAACAGGAAGGATTTGACAGGCAACATATAGCTATTTGCTGATAAGCAGTACTTGCAGAATTATTTGAATAGGCTGGTATTGTGGGCATTGGAAAATTGATGTTAGTAAATGTAAAGTCATGCACTTTGGCGTGATTAGATATCCAGTGTTGTATTATATTGGTGGGATTATGCTAGAAGAAAGTGATCAGGCTAGGAATCTTGGAGTGTTAATAGATAGGAAGTTAAAGATCATGGGCTGTGTAGCAAGACTGTAAATATAACTCGCAGAATAATTGCAATTTGAAACGAACTTTGACATGAAAGGATAAGGGTGTCATTTTGCCTCTTCACAAGGCCTTGATAAGACCTCACTTGGACTATTGTGCATAGGTGTGGTTTCCATTGGGATTCTGATACAGTGGAGAGAGTGAAAGAAGTGTTAAAAATGATATATAATATTATTATTTGACACCTCCAGGGAGTCCAAAGACTCATCGAGGGAGAGTGTGCCAACAGCATCGAAAGATTGGTCCCCTTCCAACTACTAACCGCGCTCAAACTTACTTAACTGAGCCATTAGTAGCAGAGGCTCTACCAATCGACCAACCTTTGCCGGCTATCTTAATTGTGGAATACTGATTATGAAGACAGATTGAGAATTTGTAGACTGCAGACATTAGCAAACAGGAGAAAGAATGTGATATAAATGAGACTTACAGACTTCTGAGAGGAGTATACAGGATTTGTTGGATTTTTTTTTTTTTTTGTAATGGGTGGGGAAAGGACAAGGAGATCCTTGGAGGCTGAGAATGAATGCTGCTAAGAAGGGGTGAGATTTAGATTTTTCTCTCACAGTAGTGCATGGTTGAAATGGATTCACTGGATGCAGTGTGAATGAATTCAAGAACAAGTATTGATAGCTGGTGTGTGTGGTATGTAGCCTCTCTCGATGAGTCTGACTCCCTGGAGGTATCTCTTAATAATAATTATTATTATTATTGTGGAATTTGCTGTGTGGTGGGCTGGTTAGGAAAGATATGTCAAAACACAAAGTATATGGAGAGAAAAAAAAATGCAACCGGGGTTAAAGCAAATACAACAGACAAAACATACTCTGGACATCATACAAAAATGGCCTACTGTTTTTGTATTGACTACAATTTCTTTGTTAGCCCATTAAAAGTCGTCAAAAATGTTAAAACCCACTTCAATGCAACAAGAAACAAGGTACAATATATATCAGGTTGATTCTCTTTCATCAAAATTCTGATGCACACAGATCTGATATATTACTTACTAGCCATCATACAATGTGAATTAAGTGTGCTTACTATGGTCAGTCCTTTCTTCAAAGATTCTGTTACTGTTTCCATTAATTTGCTTGTTGATTAATTTTTTTTTTTTTTTCCATTTTGCTCTCCTGATGAAGTGTGCAATAATTATGTAAAACTGGTAGAGATTTAAACTCAATCTAAAATAATTGGTTAACAAGCCTTGACATGGAATTTATACTCCACTTAAATGCTTGATAAGATAAATCTTGGATATAGAAATTTTAGAAACTGAGGAAACCAAAGCAATAACATCTTTATATATATATATATGTTAAAGATTCCAAGCTATTTTAAACCTGGTTTTATTCCATTTCCCAAGTAAGCAAACAGACAAATAAGTCAAATTTGCGTCTGCGCATAGTGCAAGTCTAAGTTACCCGTAAGAATAGTGATCAGAGCTTATTCCACATTTACCACAAGTTCCCTAGTACTACTTTACGGGTCACTTAGACTTGCACTACGTGCAGGTGCAAACTTGACTTTTTTGTCTGTTTGCTTACTTGGGAAATGGAGTAAAACCAGGTTTAAAATAGCTTGGCATCTTTACCATATATTGTACCCAAGGTAAAAAACTTCCTACATATATATATATAGAGAGAGAGAGCTTACAATCTGAGAATGTTTCCATGTCTTTCATAAAAAGACAGCTGACAGCTACCTTCTGCACAAAATCCAACTGTGGTACTGAAGATAGAACAAAAATATGCAGGATGTGAAAAAAGCCAATTTGTGTTTTAAATATGTTCTTGGAATAAAAATATAATAAATTCAGGTATTTTGCAAAAAAAAAAAAAAAAAATTTTTTTTCAGTGTACTTCTAAAGTTTCTTAATGCACACTAAGTATTCTAATTTGCATACTACAGAAGGTGGCATTTTTTAAACCTCTGCTACTAATGGCTCAGTTAAGTAAGTTTGAGTGCAGTTAGTAGTTGGAAGGGGACCAATCATTCGATACTGTTGGCACACTCTCCCTCGATGAGTCTTTGGACTCCCTGGAGGTGTCAAATAATAATATTCCTATCCATAAAAAAATTCTAACCCTACAATACAATATGCTAGTACTGTGGGATCAGAATATGGATAAAATAAGTTCTGGACTAAGGAGAATGGATGTCAATTTAATGTGACAAAATGTAAGGTTATGCATTTCAGAGTGAAAAGATTAGCAGCAGTATACCCACATTGGTGGAACTGTACTCCAAGAGATTGATGAGGCCAGGGACTTGGGAGTGTTGGTGGATAGGGAGATGAAGTTTAGGGGGCACGTTGCGAAAGTAGCTAAATCAGCTCATCAACTCACTTGGTTGTTGAAAAATACCTTGACGAGCAGAGACAAGCAAGTTATTGTACCTCTGTACCGAGCCCTGATAAGACCTCATCTCGACTACTGTGCCCAGATTTGGTCACCTCGGTTCCTTCTTAATGGGGAGGAGGTGGAGAGGATCCAGAGGCGAGTGACTAAGATGATAGCAGGTCTATGGAATGAACCATATGAGAACAGGTTGAAGATTTGTGGGTTGCAGAAACTAGTTGATAGGCGGAAAAGGGGAGATATGATTGAGATTCAAATTGCTAAAAGGATTCTATAGGATTAATTCAGAGGATATTTTTGAGATCAGGACTGGTGGTGGGAGAACTAGGGGACACCCATGGAAGCTGGGCAAGAGCGTGGTTAGCAGGGGTGTTAGAGCTGGGTTCTTTACTTTTAGAGTGGTAAATGAGTGGAATAAGCTGCCAGAGTCTGTTGTGGGTGCCATGACAGTGAGCGAGTTCAAGGCAAGGTATGATAGATACTGTGAGAATGTTGAACAGTTGTGTGAACATGATGTTTAGGGCCTCCCTCGATCAGTCTAAGGACCCCCTGGAGTAGCCCGTAGTAATAATAATAATAATACCTTTTATTCACTGTAACAAGTAGGAAGGCTGTTTTATCCCTATTTAACTTTTGCAGACTGAGGGATCAGTTCAGTCTTCACTAGTAGCTAATCTTGCTCAAGATTAGCTACTAGTTTTTTCACTAGTAGCTAATCTTGCTCAAGATTATCACTAATTAAACATATCATTCGGTGAAGGGAGGTGGATAGTCTTGTGGTCCGTAGTGGAGTATATCATTATAAATTAAAGAGGCCAAGAACTCATAATCCTTTATCCAAGTGTAAGAAAACAATTTACATGTGAAGTCACTTCATGACTGGGCTACTTATATATATAGATAGATAGATATAGAGGCTAATGACTTCACATCAATTGCCTTAGTATCCCACATTAAGGATATGTATAATGCTATTATGGTCATTAAAGGTCGAAACCCAGACTGGTTTTGACCTTTATTCAGGTCTCATCAGTGGGAGCCAGACTCAGAAGTGTTACCAAGGTTGAAGTAATGCACAAATTATATTTCCATATAGAAGTAGTCAAAAAGGTGTCACAACTTATTACTAAAATACTCTGGATTAGAGATAGATGACAGTTTTTTCACTTGGTTTTACTATAAATTAAAGATGCCAAGAAATTATATTCTTGGTTTCATCCTTTATTCAAGTGTAAGCAAACAAAGTTTGCATGTGAAGTCACTTCATGACTGGGCTACTTGTATATAGAGACAAATGACCACAACATTTTGGAGTATATATTTGAAGTAGCATAGTTCTACAGTTAATTTTGAGTTTGTGACAAAAACCAGTTTCTGGGGGAGAAGGGGGACCTGCCTGCCAAAGATTGGCTAACTCAGGAACCAGTTAAAGAAAGAGAATAAGTTTCTGTAGTTGGCAACTAGAATTGAACTGAGAATTGCTTTCTTGGTTGGCCCTAAGGGTGCAAATGCCACTTCCATAGGGCTACACAGATCTCGATCAGAATATAGAAAAAATTTAGTTATTCTAAAACCAAAATATTCATACTGCAAATTTTAGTTAAAAAACATATGCTACCCGTTAAAATCAAATATACTAAGCTGTTCAGACAAATAAGCAATCATGTTATTGTTTAAACTGAATCTAATTTTGGTACTTATTTACTTATTTGATTAGTGGTAGAAAATCCTCTTTTGGATTCTATACTGGATGGTACCGTTGTACTGAGATAGTTGTAAACAAGTTGCAGGTTTACTTCCTTATCTTCAAAACATCTTCCTTTTTAACTATGTTCTCTCAAGTTTACATTTTTAATACTTTTATTATTTGACTCAAGTTTATCTTTAAATGACCATCTCATTAGAGTCAGGCAATTTATTATTATTATTATTATTATTATTATTATTCCTGATACCTCCAAGGAGTCCGAAGACTCATTGCGGGAGGACATCTACAACTGTCTCTACACCTAACCGCTACTACGAATCATCTCCATCTACAGCCCACCTCCAACACCACCACAACTAGTAATTTTTGTCTGTAAATTGCGTGTTCTGAAGGGCCGATTTGTATGTATGCGGGATGAAAAACCCGAGTTTCCGGGAGAAAAAACCCTGCTACCTCCATATGAGATCGGCTAACTCACCTTCGAATTGAAATCGACCAGATAAAGATTCCTCCCGTCGCGACGAGAATCGAACTTAGGCCTATTCCAATCGAAGGGCGCAATGTACCGTCGTTCTTCCAATTGCGCTACGGAGGCTTTATGTTGCGAAGAATATTGGAATAGTGATGTTCTGTTCCATATTGGTCTTCTTTTTCCCTCTTTTACCTTGCAGCGTCGAGGGTTGTCTATTCGTTTAACTGCAACTGTATATGAGGATAAGGTGGTTAGCCCTATGCCTCCCAGTGCATCCTATACCTGTAGAATCATTGAGAACTCAATGGTTTCTCAACTTCAGGGTTTTTCTCCCCAGATAAACTGGGGAGAAAAACCCTGAAGTCCATACCCAAGAGCGGCTAACTTGGCATGTCTGAGAAAGATCCTAAGCTCCTCATGTCAGCAACAGGAGTCGAATTGCATAGCCACTTGACTAACTGCGCAGACTTTCCATATTGGTCTTCTAAGGTAAATTCAGTTCCTTTTTTGGAAGGAGAAAAATATTTTATTAAGCAAAGTATAATTTTCATTACAGTTTCTTTACTGAGTCTGGAAAATAATTTGCTATCATCATCATGTGGCCTGCTTTGCAGATACTGAAAAACTTGATATAAATTTGTATGCCTATGTGAAATATGGAGTTTCATTGCTATATGCAATTTCTCTAGCTATTTCAGAATCTTGATTTCAAGAGTTTGCATCATATACTTTATAGCAGCATATAAAGTTAATATGCTTCTTTATATATTTTACAGCAGCATATATACTTTGTTTATTCACTTGTACGAATGAATGTATGAAGGTGGAAGGCAATTGCAAACATCCATGCCTAGGTGGGATTCAGACCTGCAGCCTCTTGGCTGGGGAGCAGATATTCTAACCACTTGAGTTCTTTATATAAAGGCAGGTATTAGTATACAGGGTTTCCACATTGGACCTCCCTAGTTTCAATGTGGAAACCTTGATGTAAAAAATCTTGGTGATTTTGATTTTACATGGACCATGGTGTCAAAATCACCAAGAATTTGTAAAATAAAATCTGGATGAAACTTGTAGTCTCTGGAACATTTGAACATATTTCTGCAATTCGATTTTTTACTGTTCTATGAAACTAGGGAGGTCCAGTGTGGACACCCTGTCAGGTTCATTCTCACAGAAATTAATACTTGAATCTAAATCAATTAGAGCTTTAAGTTAAAAGGGAGATGGTAAATCCCGTTTTATTTTATAGCCGGGTACGAAACTCGGATCGAAATCCATCGAATCCATAGAGTTTCATGCCGAAAAAATTATCGGCGAGCCCAAGTGTAAGTGATCACTTGGGTAGTACAACACCAGGACAACTCCAAGCAAAGGTGGAGCAAGCAACATCACTAACCTTAATATTCTCTCATAATGTAAAACACAGCTCCTAAGAGATGTGTGTGTGTGTGTGTGTGTATATACTGTTTTACATTATGAGAAGAGGTCAACACCCAGATCGGTTTCAACCTTTTTTGAGGTCTCATCATTAACTTATGTCGCCGCTAAAATAGCCTTTTGGCTTATTATAGCAATTAGAGCTTTTTTGCACCCAGTATCTCAACTCAAAAAAAAAAAAATCTTTCAATGTGACATTAAAAACTGTCTTAGAATCTAATTACTAGAAAATTTCTTTTTAAAATTATGCTATGATATACTTTTACTAAATAATTATCATATTTGGTTTGGTGAACTTCTAAATATTCTTACCACTTTTCTTTTTCACAAGATGGGTTAAACAATTGTGATTCAGATCATGAGTACGTGTAAGACTATTTTTTTTTGTAATCACACCATTCTCATCACCATTTTTGTGTTCAGATTCTACAAAATCATTAAAATCAGATTTTGCTTTATTATTTCCTTATAAAGTATATCTGCTACTGCTATGTATATACCATGGATCAAAGCAAGCTGTTATTTTGCATCAATTAATTTACCAAATTTCGTCATACTGACAAACCATCGGTTGTCATGTAATTACATCTTCACAAAAAATGAACCGTATTCACTTATCTTTTTCTCTACAACTTCTAAGCAATTCCCTGCTGGCATACTACCATACACATGCAATATTTCACAAAATTTTCTCAACAGTGACCATTATTGTCTGTGGCGTACTGATGTCCACTCATCAGACTATTTGCTTTCTTATTTAAGTTGAGCTATATCTTGTATTGTCTGTGGAGTACTGATGTCCACTCATCAGACTATTTGCTTTCTTATTTAAGTTGAGCTATATCTTGTACAGGCACACATACGATACGTCAGGTTCCAGAACACCATCATATAGCGAATTTCGTCACACATATAGTGACTTACTGCATTTTTTTTCTTTATCGAATGCAGATGGTACTCGAGTGTCAGAAGCTAATGAGATTGTTCAGTTAATGGGTACTCACTTTACTAAGATATATCAACCAGGTAACTACTACTACATTGGATGAAGAGTTAGAGGTTCATGAAAATGAGGAGGAAGAGCTATTGCATAGCCTGGGTAATAATTTGTCTATCGGGGCAAATGGAATATCAGCCCGTTTGATAAAGGAATGTTCAGCCGAATTGGCTACGCCTTTCACATGAGTCTCAGCTCAGGAATGATACCACAGGAACGGAAGGAATGTAATATAGTTCCGTTGTACAAGGGTGGTGCAAAAACTGATGTGTCTAACTACCAACCTATCAGTATCTCTGGTGTGTAGTAGTGAAGATTTTAGAGAAGTTGGTAAGAATTTGCATACAGAAATGGGTAGACAAACATGGATTTACTAAAGGAAGATCAAGTTTTAGGCAATTTGCTTATTTTATAACGATGTTATGGCCGATACACACTGATAATGTTGGATTTTTCTAAGGCATTTGATATGAAACCACATGAAAGGCTGTTGCATAAACTGGAGAATATGGGATTGGAATATAAACTCTTGAATCGGATCAGGGGATGGTTGACAGACAGATATCAAAATGTGGTATACAGTGGGTGTGAATCTGCCAGATTTAAGGTGACCAGTGGTGTACCTCAGGGTACAATCCTTGGCCCATTATTGTTCAATCTGTGCATTAATGACATCAGGCAGGGTCTAACATCAGATGTGCAATTGTATGCCAATGATGTGAAGATATGAAGGGCAATCAGGGATACTACTGATATTCAGCACTTACAAAATGATTTGAATAGGCTCAAAATTTGGGCAAACGAAAATGGCTGTGAGTAAATGTTAGTAAGTGTAAAATTATGCACTTTGGCATTATTAGAATTCGCAACAATTATATTATATTATATTAGTGCTACAAGAAACTGAAGAGGCAAGGGATCTTGGCATATCAGTGGATAGGAATTTAAAGTTCAAAGGACACACGGCAAAAGTTGCAAATACAACTTTTGCTGTGTGGATAATTGTGATGTTGAAGCGAACCTCGACATCTAAGGATAAGAAGACATTTTGCATCATTTTGCATTAAGACTTTGATAAAACCACACCTGGATTATTGTGTGCAGATTTGGCCTTCCAGGTTCCAAGAGGATAAAGAAGCTGTGGTAAGTGTGCAAAGAAGAGTTACAAAGATTATATTCTGATTATAGGATTTAGATTATGAGGACAGATTGCGAGTGAGATTGGATTGCAGATGCTGCTTAACAGGAGAAAGAGGGATGATATGATAGCGGTCTATAAACTTTTGAATGGATGTTATAGGATATCAACTGATGAAATTTTTCTTTGTATAGAAGGTGGAGAGGGAACACAGGGACATCCATGGAAGTTAAGTTTGTCCACAGTCAAAAAAAAGGGGTAAGAGTTAGGTTTTTCTCTCAGAGAGCAGTGAGTAAATGGAATAATTTGTCCTTAGGGGTAGTGAGTGCATCTAGCTTGAATGAATTTAAGCGAAGGTATGATGATAGCTGTTTGGGTGATTTATAGCCTCCCTTGATGAGTCTTTGACTCCCTAGAGGTCTCAGATAATAATTTAATAGGTAAAAAATTGATCTGGATCATGGTACCATAAGCCCTAACTGCTGTAGGTTTTGCAAGTCGTCACGCATGGGTTGATATTGATACAGTATTTAAAAAAAAAATTCCTAGTGGGTTCAAAATGTTTAGCATGCAAGTAAGCTTACTGTACATTTTTTTAAGAAAAAAAAATTAAGTACATATATAGTTTCTTTAAAATTTCTGTAAGTTGTTTTATGGTTTTTCACTGATTATTGTAGCTGTAGTGAATTTCTTTTAGCATTGTGTCCATAGGACTTTGATAGTTTGTTATAGTCAGAGGTGACATTCATATTCAGTGAGGATGAGAATGTTATTTTCTTAGGTGTGTATGAATCACAGGATATGCTATAATGGATAGATAGTTGGCTGTAGAATTTTATAAAAATAGTGTACCTAATACCAGTCTTGGTCTTTAAAAGGCATTAACTTCATTCTCCACTGTTTTTTTTTTTTCTCTATTATCTTTGACATCAAACATCTGTTTTGCCATCCTTTTCTATCCTCTTAGATTAGTTCTGCTCACACATTCAAATGTTAACGATAAAAGTTCTTTTCTGATTTTTATTTTTAATATGAATCTCATTGAAGTCACATGTTCATTTCCATAATTTTTCTTGGAACTGTCAATTCTGCAGTTCCCAGTCATTGGTCAGCTATTTTAATTCTAACCCACTTTCAATTTGTTTAAATTTGTCTGTATGCGGAATGAAAAACCCGAGCTTCTGGGAGAAAAAAACCCTGCTACCTCTGTATGAGATCGGCTAACTCACCTTCGATTGAAATAGTCTAGATAAAGATTCCTCCCATCGTGATGAGAACTGAACTTAGGCCTATTCCAATTGAAGGGTGCAATATACCGTCGTTCTTCCAATTGCACTACGGAGATGCTTAATTGATGTGAAGTTATTAGCCTCTATATGCAAGTGGCCCAGTCGTGAAGTTACTTCATGCACAAACTTTGTTTGCTTCTTGGATAAAGGATGAAACCAAGGATATAATTTTTTGGCATCTTTAATTTTATAGACCTTGATGTTATTAGCATTCAGGAATGCATGAGTGGGAGTCATATCAGATGGTATAGTAATTTAGACAGAATGAGAGAAGAAAGATTAGTAAAGGAGGTGTGGATGGTAGGGAAAAAGACCCAGATCTTTTTAGTTAGAAGTGCTTAAGAAATAAGGTTTGATAATTTTTTTATGATGAAAAACACTTGAGTATTAAGGATTTTTTGTATTAATTTGAAATTTATGCCAATTAGCTCACCTAAAAAAAAAAATGGTAGCATGGCTTCTTTAGGGTTTGTAATTTGCATAAAAAAGGAAACAAGAATGCAACAAAGGAAACAAGTCATGTTATGTCATTGCATAACACATGACTTTGGCATCCAGTCATGTGTTATGCAATGCATGGTCAATAAGAATGTGAGAACATTCTCACAGTCTGAGAACTGGAGACGATTGATTTTAGGCAAAATTAAAATCTAAGATGTTAAAAGATTTAATGCGAGATTTTCAGATGGCATTTAATATTAATCACTGGATTCTGTTGAGAGATTCATCTGAATGGAAAACTGTAATGGATTCTTTAAGTAGTCTGGAGTAAAAGTTTTATTCTAAATATGGATGGTGAAAATATCCTAGTTTATTATATAAATAGATGAGGTAGGATGGGCGAGACCAGATCTTCCTTTGAATGTTGAAGTCCTGACAGACAAACCAATTTGGAGGATGATTGTTTGATAGGAAATTATTAATAAAGAATTTGATTAAAGAAAATTAAAGCATTTATCATAAAAGCCAATAACACAAGTAGCATTCTTCAAAAGTACAATCTCAATCTACAAAAAGAATGTTTAAATAGGCAAGCAGCAGTCATCCCATAAAACTGACAGCTATCAAGGTTCTTGATACAGTTTCAGTTTACAGAAAACCCACCCATACAGGCAGATACATCCACCAACAATCCCCCCCCCCCTCACAACAATATAGAGTGGTTAAAACACTATACAACAGAGCTAAACAAATCTGTTCTAACGACATAGCCCTTAACACTGAACTAAATCACATCCTCAACACTTTCTCAGCCAATGGCTACCCCCCCCCCCCCCAAAAATATAAAAACCTACAAACCACAGCCCCCCCTCCACAAAAAAGATTACTCTAAATCCATCACCATTCCCTACATCCGAGGCACCTCAGAAAAAATCACCAAAATTCTAAAAAAACATGACCTCACCTCCTGTTACAGGCCTTACAGAAAATTGGCATCCCTTATCCGCTCTACCAAAGACCAACCACTTCCCCTAGACCTACCTGGTGTATACCAGGTCCCTTGCAGTTGTAAACTGTCGTACTTTGGCCAAACAGGCAGGACAGCGAATATCAGAATTTCTGAACACAAGGACTACATCCGGTTTTACAAGTATAGCCATTCTGGTCTTGCAGACCATGCTCTGGATACTCGCCACAGAATACGGTGGAAGAAAGCAACAATAATACACCGGAGCAAATATAAATTCGAAAGATTATTTATGGAATCAGCCTCTGCCATAAGAAACTCTCCAAACCTCAACAAATTTGGTTGTATGCGACTGCCCCAAATTTGGGAGGCATACATCAGCAGACCTTCAGCCCAACGGCCAAGAACGCCTACTTAGCCCGCCAGAGGGCACCATCAGGACTTCTAGGAGAACGATAGCTTCATATCTTCATTCTCAGTTACTGTATTGTTATTGCCTGTTTGCACCTGCCTTTTTGTAAGTTCCTTTAGAAAATGGCAATGTGACATTGCTGAAATATCGGAAATATCTATTAAAGTATAATTTAATTTATATTCGGATCTACGTTGTTTCAATTCCCTAAGTTATTTAGAAATGCATAACCAACGTATAAGCCTGTCTACGAGAAAAAAAGAAAAAGAAATATCAAGGTTCTATAATAAATTTTTACCCATAATATGTACAACATATGTTCATGCAGGATCAAAACAAAGGGTAGGGGTAAGGGCTTACAAAATTGAGTGCTAGCTCAAGAAATTGAGTCACAGCGAGTGAGTGGTATTTTCCCCAACAGTAACTGAAGACATTGCTGCAAAAAGGAGACAGTTCTGTTTTTGGTCAAATTGAGTTACAGGTTGCACTTATGTTAAAAACCACTGAATAGATTGGTGTTAGAATGAGGCAGCTCTAATAAGCCAGTGCAAAGTTATGATGGTACTTGCATCCTAACTTTGCACAGCATGGAGATGACAGGTTCTATGCTCATTTTCAGCTGATTCAAAAAAAAAAAGAAGCTTACTATCCAAATATCAGCCTGTTTTTCTTACCTTAGTGCTGTCAGAAGAAATGGAGATAGCATAAACCAGGGGTTCCCAACCTTTTTTTTGTTTCCTAGAGCACATTCTAAAATACTGATAGGGCAACGGGCACCATCTATTTTTTCAAGCAAATTTTTTGAATTCGCTTGTTAAATGAATACATACAAAGTTTACATTATAATCAAATGTTTTATTACTTAAAAGTTTACATTAGATAAAAATTTAAATATATATATATATATATATATGTAAGTTAGTGTGATCTTTGGCATTGCATTTCATTGGCCAGTGCTTCATAATTAGGAGAATATGATGATATTCCAGTTCTTAAACTGGAATGAACAACTTCGAATGCGCGTCTACTTTACATTGTATGCATTTAATACTCGTCATGTGTCATTAACGCATGCATCATATAACATGCCATGAATTGTTGCGTGATTATTTCAAACTATATGACACATGGTTGAACAGCGGCGGGCACACACAAATTGGTCGATGGGCGCCATGGTGCCCGTGGGCATAGGGTTAGGAACCCCTGGTATAAACTGTCAACACCTGAAATCTGTACTAATCAGTGACCACCTTTATACATTTTACCAGTTGAGATCCATAGCCAATCTTGCTTTCATCACCATAGAGAAACCTATATCTTTGCACTCAATGTTTCCATGGCTTTTGTTAGGGTCTTGTCTTAAGGGCCTATCAGCAAATTGCAATGTTTTAGTCTGCTTTGACCCTCTGCATTTGGATCACCAGTTTTCTCTTAGGTTATTTATTACATGTAATAGTGGAGGTTGTATGTACTTGAGGACTCTGTTTCACTCACCTTTATTCTCATATACATACACAATCTTCTCTTTGTTAACCTCAAATTTTATCCATAGTTTTGCTGATTACAGCAATCTCCTATTCCTATGTTGAGCATTGTAAAATTACAAATTTTACAATGCTCAACCACCACTCTAATCACTGATCTCCATATCTTCTTCAGCATTAGTTATGCCAGATTTCTTTTCAAGGACTGATGCTGGTTCTCTAATCTTTTCTGGCATAAACATCAATTCTATAAGCCAAAGAACTGGACAATTTTTCACTCAAAATGTTCCTTTTGTCTCCAGTTACTAACTCTGTACAAATCCCAAATCTACCTAATCTTGAAATATTGTTCTCACATTTGGAATGGTGCACCAAAACTATCTACGTATTCTCAGATGTTATCTAGAAGGGTGCACTTCAGCTAATAGATGACTCCGCTCTTTCATAGATATTTTGTTGCATTGTCTTTCATGGACAATGTTGAGAAGAACTGACATTATCCCCCATCCATTTCAGGTAGATGAATGGGAAAAACAGGTTTGCTCATTGGCAATTCAACTACAAATCAATGCTGAGGCAGCTGTTGCTTGTATTCGAAGTTTAACTGAAATGGATGTGGGGGATAATATCAGTTCTTCTCAACATTGTCCATGAAAGACAATGCAAAAAAATATCTATGAAAGAGCAGAGTCATCTATGCACAATGAAGCCTGCCTGGTTGGCCGAGTGGATAGCGTACCCGCTCTCCATCCAAAAGGCTGCAGGTTTGGATCCCGCCGTTGGCATGGATGTTTACGGAAATACCAGTGGTGGTCAGCGGTAGATGATGGTGTAGTTGCAGTCAGTTGGTGATTGAATGGTGGAGACGGAGTTGTAGAGCCCTCCCTCGACGAGTCCTTTGACTCCCTGGAGGTATCAAATAATAATAATAATAAAAATCAATGCTGTGTGCATAGGGGATAAGAGAAATAACCAGTCGATATTCTTATTGACCCCCCCCCCCCTTCAATGAAGAGGAGGTGTTCTCTTCAACTAACCTTCATGGGGGGGGGGGGGGTTCAATAAGAATATCGACCGGTTTATTTCTCTTATCCCCTATGCACACAGCATTGATTTTTATTATTATTATTTGACACCTCCAGGGAGTCAAAGAACTCGTCGAGGGAGGGCTCTACAACTCAGTCTCCACCATTCAATCATCAACTGACTGCAACTACAGTCATCTACTGCCGACCGCCACTGGTATTTCCACAGACAATCACAAACTTCGAGAAGCTTGGAAATAAGACAGAAAGAACATGTTGGCGATGTAAATCACAACAGAACGATCACCTCCGGTTTAGCACATCACTTTTTAACTTCGAACTACACTATAGACAGGGATAACAGCTCTATTTGTATCTATGGTCAGTTTATCAATAAGTCTTATTTTTTTAACATTTTACTACCAAAAAAAGTATATATATATTTTTTGGGGGGGAATAGGTTCTACTTAATTTCCAAATAAGTTGATAAAAATTGGAGCTCATACTGTAAAGGCCTCAGTTATTCACAGTGCTCTATCCTGAGCAAATCTATGCAGCGATTTTTTTTTTTTATAGTGGAAAATGTTTGATATATTGGGCTGCACTGCATTACATTTTTTCAGTTACTTTTCAGTGTAATTTTATTGGTGAAGTTGTTTTTCTGATAATCCTATCTCTGAAAGTTGTTCATCCTACAGTACATTAGTGTAATGGAAATAAAGAAAGAAGATTCTGACATTGGATTTGAAGAACTATAGATTATACACTGTTTAGGAAGTACATGTTCCAAAAGACAATAAGAGAAATGAAAAATCTGTTCTGAGTTTGGAGTTGAACAACTGCAGCATGCATTTTAACACATTTGGAAGAGAGCAACTGATTCAGATTTCTTATGTCTTAGAATGGTTAGGGGTAGCTGGTAGACATGAACACTTCGAGATTGCTGGTGATGGTTTTTGTGCAGAGGTAAAATGAACACTGCTGACGAAACTGCAATCACACGTGAAATGAATTGAGAATGCATTGGAAGGTTAGCCTTTATCTGCATGTAAGCATTTTTCTTTGTTTGAATTCATGGTTGTTTAGTTGAAACTTGAGAGGGATATAGAATATATAGTAATGGATTCCTTATTAAACTGTATGCATGGAGAATTTCACTCTTTAACTCATTGTAGTTTGCAACTTTGACCATTTCCCCCAACATACTGACTCTCATCAGGAACATCTGAAAGAATAGTGGCAGCAAGCAGCATGGTTATTTGCTAGCTAGATCTGGAGCCTCTTAAGTAGCAGCCACACTGGAGAAAAACTGTTTTAAAGTTGTAACGTTGAAGAAGAAATGGAAGAGGAAGTAAAAAAAAAAACATGCTTACATTCCAGGTTTAAGATCTGGAATGTAAAAATGATTTTGACTTCAAGTCCCTAATAAGCAAAGTAGCGTAATGTATTACACCACACAGTAGATCTCGTGTACTATCTCATGACGCTACATTGGGCATCTGTAGAGTCATGAGATATTTTTATTTTTTAAAAATACTTCTCTTCCTGTGTTTTTCACTCTACTTCTATCTCCAGTCTATTACTCATCTTCTAGACAACCCCCAGTGGAAACAAGTGGCTTGCTATGGTGGCAACTTGTGAATATCCAGAAAGTGGGATTGTGGTCAAGATCACTCAGCTAGTGGGCTTGCTTGCACTGGCTAACAGTGTCGCACTAATTCTCCTATCATGGTTTGGGGTTCAGGATCTAAAAGAATGCTACATTATACAGGGTAACAGTGTTTCACTTCTGCAAGAATTTGCTTGCCTGCCAGATGAGTGCACAATTGCATTTCTATAAACGTATTTGTGTACTCACATTTTCCATACCAGCTAGCCAAGCTGCTAGTATGCCACTTGAAACCTCAAGTGGCATAAAAAGTCCTATGTTTGGTCTTCAGAGAATAATTTCAGGATTATCTAATCATTAGCCTAGCCACAGGACTAATACCAATGTATTAAAGCTAAAAGCCCTTCTGGGAATTGATTGCAATTCAAGCAGTAATCAGTACACCAACACATGCTATAATATTCCATCTTGGTTTTAATTCATTTTATTTATATACTGTTTGATGCCAGACGACTACCAACAAAATATTATGACTATTAAATTATTTAAGGAATTTATAACGTATAATGGAATATTAATTAAAAGAAACTTTAATAAATACCTCCTATATTTCTGCAATGTCACATTGCCATCTTCCAACATATTCTGTGGTGGGTATCTAGAGCATGGTCTGCAAGCCCAGAGTGGCTGTACTAGTGAAAGTTTCTTCTAATTAATATTCCAGTATACATTGTAAATTCCTTAAATAATTTAATAGTCATGTTATCAACGTATAAGCCTATCTACAAGAACAACAAAATATTATGCTTTTATATACTGATAATTTTAATTACTAATTTTCAACCTACTTTATTTTATAATTATGTTTGATTATCATATTTAGCTTAGAAGAATAGCATTAAATGTGGTTATATTTAATTTATAGCTTGTAATGACCAATTTCATGCATTAAATATCAGCATTTCAACCAATGCTGGCCTGGATGGCCAGGTGGTTAGTGTATCTGCTCTCCAGCCAAAAGGCTGGGGGTTTGAATCCCGCCATGGATGTTTGTGATTGTCTGTGAAAATACTAGTGGTCGGCGGTAGATAGCATTGGTGTAGATGGAGAGTTGTAGAGTAGGTGCCTTCCCTGAGTCTTTGGACTCCCTGGAGGTGTTACATAATTTCACTGGCACTTCCTAAATAAAATAAAAATACAAACAGCCAGCCATAGATTTTGTGACTGCAAAACAAAATGCAGTTTCACTAGCTAATAAATTTGTACAATACCCATGTTTATACTTTATTTGCATATTTCTTAAATCTTACATATAACATTTTGAAAGTTTATTTTTCACTTGGTTAGACTATAATAAATTTAGTTTAATCCTTTATCCAAGTGTGAGCAAACAAAGTTTGTGCCTGAAGTATCTTCAGGACTGGAGTAAGGTAGTACAACACCAGACAACTCGTTGCAAAGGTGGACCAAGCTAACATCACTCCTATCTCAGTATCTCTCCCATAATGCAAAACACATCTCCTTGCGGATATGTATAATGTTATGCATTAAGGGGAGGGCCATTACCCAGACTAGTTTCGACCTTTATTGAGGTCTCTTCAGTGGGAGCCAGGCCCAGATGTGGAGATACCAGGCAGAAGCATTCCAAGTGCTCACACTTGGATAAAGATACCTGGATAAAAATACCAACTCCTATAGGTAAAGATGACCTTGCTATTGCTTCTGCCTGGTATCTCCACGTCTAGGCCTGGCTCCCACTGAAGAGACTTCAATAAAGGTCGAAACTAGTCTGGGTAGTGGCCCTTCCCTTAATGCATAACATTATACATATCCACAAGGAGATGTGTTTTGCATTATGGGAGATACTGAGATAGGAGTGATGTTGGCTTGGTCCACCTTTGCAACAAGTTGTCCGGTATTGTACTATCTTATCCCAGTCCTTATTAAGATACTTTCAGGTGCAAACTTTGTTTGCTCACACTTGGATAAAGGATTAAACTAAATTGATTATATAACATTTTGGAGGAGAAAAAAAATTGCTTATGCAAAAGGTATATACAACGTATGCCTAGAACAACTTTCCTTCTTCTAAGGAGAATGTACAATCCCTACAAAAATACCAGTTAAATATCACAACACTTCCCACTTATACAGTATATTAAAAAATATTTTATTTTTTGTTGTGCTTTTGTTTTAACCACCATAAAAATTTCATAAATGGGAGATTTCAATTTAGGTTTTTCATCCCTCATACATTCAAATCAGCCAAGAACACATACTATGTGGTGGGTGGTAGATGGTGTTGTATGTTGATGGTAGTAGTGTTCTGGTTGGTGGATTAAAGAGGGAAGACAGTGAGTTGGATGGAGTGGCATGCCCTCCCAAGATGTGTCCTTTGTCTCCTGGGGGGTGTTATATAATAATTCGTATGACTACTTAGGAAATGTATTGTCAAGATAAAAATCAACTATAACTGGCATTCATCAAAATCCCCCACCCTCCCACACTGAAATTTGCAATAATTATAATGCAATTGTTAAATGCATTCTGTAAAGTCAAAATTTGTACTCAAATAGCTGTTCTTTCTTGCCCTTCAGGCCTTCAGTAAGCTAGGTGGTTGTCTCACCCCAGGGTGTGGCACTGGGGGAACAATAGCAACAAATTAATCTGATAGAACTAAATTTTTTTTTTTTTAGCCATATAGCTAGAATCTATGCTATTGTTACTCCAGAGAGAGAGAGAGTTAATTTCTGAATTTTTTTTTTTACTTATCCTTCTAATGCTCCATGCATGTTATATATATATATTAAAAAAAAAAGCTAACTTTTTACATTCTCAAGAATCTTTAATTTGTATTTATCTTGTAACTTAAGAATTAGTATTCAACTGATTCCTAAGAGGAAGATTAATCTTGGCAAATAAATAACCATCACGTTTCACTTTGAATACTAAAAATAATGAAATCTATTAATCATTTGACTTCTGTACTATATGAAAACCAACACAAATGACTACAGTACAGATTCTGTCAATGGCTATCTTCCTCTTTGAGAAGGGAGAAATCCAACAAAGGGATTCTATTTTTGGATAAATGGCTTGGAACAGCCTGGAAAAACTCAGATGAGCCTTGCTATGTCTTCTGCAATAACTGCACAGCTCCATTTCTTTTATTAGCCGTGTACCAACTATTTTTTTTTTTTTTTTAATACCAACAAAAGGCTTGCAAAACTTACAGCACAAGCACCTCCATAGCACAATTGGAAGAACAACACATTGCTCCTTTGATTGGAAAAGACCTGAGTTTGATTCTCGTCAGAACAAGAAGAATCTTTATACAAATGGACTTTTCAGTTGAAGGCAAGTTAGCCAATCTCATATGAAGGTAGCATGGTTTATCTCCCAGAAACTTGGGTTTTTCATCCTACATCAGACAAATTGGCCATGAAAACACGCTCAGTTTACAGAGACAAAATTCTGTTAGTGGTATGCAGTAGATGGCATTGTGAGTTGATGGTAGTAGTAGTATTAAGTAGAGGAGATGGTAGATTGTGTTTAGTGGAGTAGAATGCTCCCATGAGAAGAGTCCTTGGAGGGTGTCATGTAATAATAACATTGTTTGAAGACAACAGACTGCAAATGTAAATTTTTCTTAATGACATATCTTAGACTAAGCAAAGTACAAGAAAAGTAGAAGCTATCTACCTAGTCTTACACATCGATCATGTTAGAAGTAGACTTTACCACCAAATATGTATTAGAAGAGTCTGGGTTTATTTTGTCATTCAAAAAACATACAAAAACACCAGCTAGTTACACCACAGGTAGTTTGTGGATTCTTCCGGATAAAAAATAAAGATGACAAGTGAAAAATATAAATATAATATAAAATGCTGAAAGCAACTGTTATGGGATAAACAATGGAAAAACAGAGACAGTGAAGTATGAGTTATCTATTTTCTAGTAGTGGATGGAAATGGGTAGCAAAAAATTGAATTCGGAGTGTGAAGTGATCTAATCGATGACTTTTTTCACTTAGGATGAGTCCTTGGTTTTTGTTGCAAGAGTCAAGTGTTCTTTAATCTGATGAGAAAGAAAGTTATTTTCATGCCACACTTCACTGTCTCCTCATTTCTTAACTGTTTATACTTCAACAGTTTCTGTGTCAATTTATATTTTGTGCTTTACATTTTACCCTGAAGAAGCCAAATTACCTGTGGTGAAACTAGTTATTTTTATATGTTAAGATCCAAATAAACCATCTCTGAATATTAAATGCTGATTTCCAGTCCATTCAGTGGGATATAACTTTAGTACTAATAAAACTTATTTTAGTTCTTACAAAAAAAGCCTCTATTCCACAATTCTTTATCTTTGATATCTTGGCATGAACATCACATGTAATCTTCAGCATTGAAGAAACAGGTGTTTTCTGCATTCAAGGCCATTACTTTAACATGAAACAATTGTTATCTCTAAAAATTGAAAATCCAGTAATCAGAATACTCTTCTCACTGGGATGTGATCACAGGAGCTCTAATAACCAACTGTAGAAAAGAACAATTACACAGATAAATGATATATCAGTAATTTTCACCCATTTGTCAATTGTAAGAAAATGTTTGTTCTTATGCATATACAATTTCTACAGGATCACTGTTCTCTAAAACTGGCATCTATTTCCATGACCAGGGCTGGCAGAAGCGGGCATGCGATGCATGTAGGCACCGCAACGAACCCGGGGCACAGTTCATTTTTAAAAAACAAAATTTTTATCATAAAAACAAAAAATTCTTAGAATGATCAATATTAAAATAAATAAGGCAGGATACACCGAATAAAAATTTAAAAAAAATTGAATATTTCTGCTTCTTTGATCAGCCAGCTGTTTACAATTTTGCAGAGAGAGCAGGCTAAATGCTTGCCTGCAAAATGTTGTGTCTAATGCAGTCTATCTAAAGTGAAATGGTGAACGGTTTTTATGTGTACCAGTCATATGGCATGCATCTCAGTAGGCTACTGACAGTAGCGCAGTGTGGACTATTATTTCGTCTTTGTGTCGTGTTGTGTAATAATTTTTTGTGGGTATAAAACAGAAATGGAATCAAAAATTTAAAAAAAGTTATCTGGTGCACAAAATCGTAAGCATCATGCTGCGAAAGAAGCAGATATTAAGAAACAAACTGGGGCTCTTAATAAATTTGTTAAAATATCAAAATATTGTGATGCAGATTGTAACCAACTCGATACATCAGAAATCAGAGTTGAAGAACCGTGCACATCATCCAGTTTGCATGAAAGTATTGTTGCAACTATTGAACAAGATAATAAGACGCATGATTTAAGTGAAAAACAGAAGATTTAGTTGTAGTTGACCACGAAACTAACACATTGTTAGTCTCTGTAAATTTAGAAGATCCAAGTGAATGGGGAAATATTGATGAAAATTTACGAGTTGTTTTCACTGAAATGGGGCCTGTTCAAAAGAAAAATATAATATCCCAGAGATACATACAGATACATATGGTTGTAAATTTGGCGACATGTATTATAACAGAAAAATGGAAAACGGGGAGCTCGTGCCAAGAAATGGCTCATTCATTCCAAAACTTTAAATCCTGTTTTTTGCTTTTATTGCAAACTTTTCACACCTACTGAATCAAGTAGTCTTGTAGAAGGTTATAACGATTGGAGAAATGTAAGTACAACTTTGCAAAGACATGAGACTAGTTTAACTCACATGAAAAATTTCTTAAAATGGAAGGAACTTGATAAAAATTTAAAACACAAAACTACTATTGATTGTCAGATTCAAAGCATGTATGAAACGGAAAAGAAACATTGGACAAGTGTTTTAGAACGCTTGATTGAAATTATAAAATTCCTTGGTAGCCAAAATGTAGCTTTTCGCGGATCATCTGATAAATTATATGAAAGGAATAACGGCAATTTTTTAAAATTAGTCAAACTGTTTGCAAAATTTGATCCCGTTATGGAAAATCATGTTGAAAGGGCCCTACAACGAAACAATAGAGTACACTATTTGAGTAAAGACAGTCAAAATGAAATATTGGAAACTAAGTAATGGAATACAATTTTATTATCAATTTGCAAATCTAAATATTATTCCATAATTTTAGACTGCACACCTGATGCCAGTAAAACAGAACAAATGACCATTATTATTCACTTTCTTTCCTGTGACAATGGAATTGTCAAGATCAGGGAAAACTTTTTAGGTTTTGCAGATATATCAGATTCCACAGGAAGTGGTTTATGTGCAACAATAATGGAACAACTGGAAAAATGGAACATTCCCATTGAAGACATGCGAGGTCAAGGGTATGACAATGGGGCAAATATGAAAAGGAAAAAATATGGCCTCCAAAATTCGCTTTTGAACAAAAATCCTCCAGCTTTTCACGTGCCATGTGCTGCTCATACTCTAAATTTAATCATTAACGATGCAGCCAAAGTGAATGCAGATACAATTAATTTCTTTGCAATTATTCAAGAAATATATAATTTCTTTTTATTCTCTTACAAACTTGGGCAATCCTTTTAAAGTTCGTTAAAAATTTAACATTGAAACAGCCATCAAAAAATGCAATGGGAAAGTAAAATTAAAATCAGTTAGGAGAAATTTATGATGCACTTTTTGAAATTTTAAATAATGAAAATTTTAATAAAGAAACTCAGCATGAAGCACAAACATTATGTGCTAAAATAAGACTACAAATTTATTTGCTCTCTTATAACTTGACATGATTTATTAACAGAATGAACCCTGTGAGTAAAATGCTTCAAGACAAAAATATGAACATTACACTTGCTTTAGAATCTGTCGAAAACTTAAAAATATTCTTACAAGAGTATCGATCAGATACAAATTTTAAAGAAGTTATAAAAACAAAAGAACTGAGTGAAGAGGTGGATGGAGAACAAGAATCTAAAACTGGTACGGAAGTTCGACGACAAAAGAGGATACAACAATTTGACTACGAGCATCATGACGAAATGCCATAATCGCCAGAAGATAAATTTAGAGTGAATGTGTTTTATACACTTCTAGACGTTGCAATGCATTCGTTAATAGAACGTTTTGATCAACTAAAAACATATGATAATTTCAATTTCTTGTATAGATTACTACAAATTAATAATGAAGATTTACGAAAAAATTGTGACGATTTAGAGATTCTCTTCAAGGACGGCGACAATAAAGACATAAATGCAATAGAACTATATGACGAGTTATGTGCTTTCCGGGATATTTTTCAGAAGGATAATTTAAATATTCAAAACCCTTTCGATATTCTTAATTTCACTGTGTCCAATAATTTATCTTTCCCCAACTTTTCAATTGCTTTAAGAATACCTTACCTGTTAGTGTAGCGAGCAGTGAACTTTCTTTTTCCAAGTTGAAATTGATTAAGACCTACTTAAGAACAAGTATGTCACAAAAAGGGCTTGTTAGTTTGGCGTTAAAAGCTATTGAAAATGATATATATGAAATTAGACGTTAAGACCATTAATTCTAATTTTGTGAATATGAAATCAAAAACCCTAAAATTTTAATAAAAAAATTTCAAGTATATTTATGTAATTTAATTTATTTTCTGTTATTCTGTAAAGATGTTATTTTTTGAATACTTATATTAAATGTTCTAATTATTTCTGAATTCTTTCCTTATTTTCTCATCTATCTTGAGTTTCTTTTATTTTCCTAAAAGATAGTTCCGATTATAAAAATTTTTTACAAGTTACTAAGAATTTAGTAACTTGTAAAATGCAAGAATTTTTTAAACTTTAGTTCAAATAAATTTTAACTTTAATTAAAATTCATTTTAATTTTGTTAGCGATTTGAGTCGGTGAGAAGGCTATAATCGCTGTATCATTATATTCAACGATTAAAGTGAAGTGGCTTTATCAAATTTTGCTTTAACTTATGAGAATTTTTTTGAATATTCGGGTTTTTAAAGATTATCCTGCCTAGTCAACACCCCCGGTTCATTACATTTAGCGAACCAACGTGTGGCTGTTCTGTCAAAATTGATTTAAGAAATTTCAAATAATTTAAATTTTTATTATCGTAAAAGAACCACACATGCCCAGATCTTTACAGGGGCGCTTAGAAATTGCATGCGGGTGGCAAAGACCCTAGCGGCAGTTCTGTCCATGACATCTGTTAAGATGCAGTAACTAGCTCACATCCATTCACTATTCATAGGTTCAATCACTGCCTCTGATTATAGACAAAATTTGAATCTAAGTATGAGCTAATGATGGAAAATCAAAGCTCAAGACATTGAAATAGATAAATCCAGCAATACATTTTTTTCTCAAAAACAATGTTATTTTTAAACTGTTTTCAATATGTTTTTCACAAAAGATAATTATAACAGTTTCATGTGAACTATATCATCAAAGCAGAAACTGGTAGTTTAGTCTTTCTTGCAAACAGGAAACTGAACATACAAAGGAAATTCTTGAGGCAACTATTCATTGTCAAGCAGTAATGATAATGAAGCTAAAACCTATTAAAACAGTTTTATTAATATTCTAATTGCAAAGTCAAAACTGTGAAAAAAAATTACACTCTGATCACTCAAAGAAATAACAATTATTAGGGCTTATTATTTCTGTCTAGCAGATTCACCCTTTTTTGAAAAATGTACAACTAAATCGTCAAAAAAACAAATTTATACACCATTATATATACATGACTTGGAATTATGGTATAATATAAAAAAAGTCCCTCATGAATGAAGGGATTAAAAAAAACAATAGATTAAGTAGAAGAATCTACTGTATACAAGCTCGGAAAACAAAAAAACGAAAGAAAGCTGATACTGAAACACGTGTACAGTTACACATTCAGAAATCTTTACACACAATCTACTCTTGACTGCAGCAGGATATCTACAACACCATTAAGACTTATTTCTTAATATAAAGTTGTCTTAAACAGTTTTAAAAAAAAGTTCATTAAAATTATCTTTTTTGTTTTAAAAGTTGTACCAGTTACTATGGTCTTTGCAAAACTATACTGAATAAGGATGATAGCAAATTAAGCCATGCATTTTAAATATGTTATCGTCTAAAGTAGATATTCTGCTGAAGCCCTAGAACTTTTACAGTTTATCCTTTTCACTCAGATCAAGGCACATTACATCTAAAGCGTGCACAGACACACATCATTAAGTTAGACCAGCTGCATAAAGCACATATACTGCCTTAACACTTAGTAAAAAGTACTTCACAATACCGTTTCACATTTCATAAATGCTTAGTTCTCAAAAAAAATAATAACAATAATATTTGGTTAAAATTGCTTGTAAGATTTGAAACATATCCCTGATTTTTGAGCTTTAAAAACAGAACTCATTTGCAAAAAGCTAATAAATAAGAAAATATTCACACACTGATTTTTGTATGATTAAATGAAAATCATTAAAAATAATTTCATATAAAACTATTTTCTTGGTGGATGGAGAAAGTAAGATAAATTTGCATTCCTTAAGTGAATTTTTGCACCATACATATACACTCTCACTAGACACCATCTATTTTATTATGAGAGGTTAAATGTGGTGTTTTATCCTATGTGCACAAAAACAAATGCACTCCAAAACTGCCTTCCAAAAACTTCGTGGAAAAACTGCTTCTAAAAGTTTCACTGTGTACAAACATCACAAAAACTCCTGAATTATCAAAACATACATATAAATCTTTACATATAAATTGAAGTGTTTTATAAACCATGAACAGTTAAGTAAAAATACAAAATAAAAACAAACATTCTATTGCTTAAATTTGTTCAGGGTTCACAGTTAATTGCTAATACTTAATTGGTAATAAATTTATCTGCATATTTAAAATAATATGATCTAAACGCCTATTATAGATATGTATGTCAATATTTGAATTCTTAATATAAACTCATTTTAAGAAGGATAATTTCTGCAATTATACATGATTATTTTTATTATAAGTTAAAAAAAACAGTGAAAATATCCAGATATTTATGAATGACTTAACCTTTTCTATTATATTGGCAAAGTCATTATAAAAAGGCATCCAAGTGTGAAATAACCCCCCCCCCACCCGCATAGATAACTAGATTCCAAGATGAACTTGATATACTGTGTCAGTGGGCTTGGTACTTTCAATGATATGTAGGTTTGAGAAGGAAAAGTTAAGAATTCAAAATTGCACTACTTTTCATTTTCTTTGTGTAACAATATTTTTATGATACTTTCACAAATACCTGAAAGACAACAGTCTTTTTTAAAATATGACAAATTTCTACAGCTTGATTTTAAAGCATTACAAAAATTACCAAGTTGGAATGTAAGTTAATTCATTGTCAGTACTTCTGCTCCTAAAATGGAAACAAAGAATTACATTTAACAAAAGTTATGACAAGATGGATACAGAAATTGGCAATTAGCAAATGCATAGTTATTTATTCAAGTACCAATTAAAACATTCTAATAATGCAAATAAATACAGATAACTTTCCCTCACTCCTATCTTCTCTTGTTTTTTTCAAAAAAAGAAGCACTGTATTTTCCATCTTGTAATCGACCAGAAAAGCTTCAGTGAAATGCACCTTAATGATTCAACTTTAGCAGAAACAGCTTTAGAGGACACACCTGTAGCTGAGAGATGCTTGCACATCCTACTTAAAAAATTAATATATATATATATATATATATATATATATATATATAAATTACTAGACTCAACATTTGATATATATATATAAGGCAATAATAATCAGTAAGCAAGTTAAAATGGTACAAATTATGTGAATTTTCATATAAATTACAGATTTAGTTAAAACTGAACAAGAAATTATTTTCTACCCTGCTAGTGGGATTTTAACTAGACAGTAATTCATTCTTACAAGGATACTTGAGAGATAAAGCATCTCTTTTAAGATACTGAAATTCAGTCAGTATCCTCTGGAATGATATACAGTATTCAGACTCATATATAGGAGAGGAAAAACAAACAATTTAATGCAGTTTGTGTAACTGTATTTTTTAAGGAAATTACGAACATAGACAAATATATTAACTAAAATAAATTGAATTAATACTTCAAATATTTCAACAAAGTCAATTTGACATCGTTAGGGAATAAATTTTTGGGGCAGTTTCATGCAACCAAATTTGTTGAGGTTAGGACAGTTTCTTAAGGCAAAAGTAGATTCAAGGAAAAGTATTTTGTATTTATAATTTGCTATGCCAGAGTAATATGGCTTTCTTCCAGCATATTCTACAGCAGGTGTCCAAAGCATGGTTAGCAAGTCCTTAGTGCTGTAGCAATGGAAACTGATATAGTCCTTATGTTCAACAATTCTGATGTTGCCTGCCTTGCCAGTTTGGCCATAGTAGGTTAGTTTACAACTACAAGAACACCTGGAAAGTATAGGGACTATGGCTGGTCTTTGGTGGAAAAGATAAGGGATGCTAAAATTTTTTATATGCTCTGTAAGGTGGTTGAAAGGTATTTTTTAAAAAGATTTTTGTTAGTTTCTCAGATGTGCATTGGTTATATGGAATAGTGATAGCTTTGACGTGGTCTCTGTTCTAGAGAGAGGGTTTAGGGTTTTAATATTTTTTGGATATAACAGGAATTGTAACCATTGGCTAAGAAGGTTTTGTGAAGGTGGCCAAGTTCAATGGCAAGGGTACTGTTATCTGAATTAATTTAGTTCTGTTATATATAAAGTTAATAATTCCATACTGTTGAGAGGGGAGGGGTGATGTGACTGTTTGTGAATGTATCTACTAGTGTGTGTGGGTTTTCTGTAAACAGAAAATGCCAGGATCCATCAGGCTAATGTGTAATTAAAGTGTTCAGGAAGGGGAGACTGTTGTCATTTTCTTTTTCTAATGTGAACCAGATCCTGAGATGTTGATTGTTTAGGTATGTTAAAAATATGCTCAAAGCATCCAGACCAAGCATAGCCAAAAAGTGGGTCTATATGGTGCAGAGTTTAGAGGTTTCTCTTCAAGTGTTTCCATGAAGAAATTAGCTGGGGAAGGAAGAAAGAAAGCAGACAGCCCATAGTCCCCTCTGTTTGTTTGCAAAACTTTCCTTGCCAAATGAAATAGCCAGAGTTCATAGTGAACTTAAACAAGGCTGAAATATTGGGAGGAAATTTAGTTTGGATAAGGTCTAAGGTATCTCTTTAAGTGGGACATTGGTGAATAGAGATGGGATCTTCAAAACTAACGATAATGTCAGTGTGTTGGAGTGCGAGGTTTTCTATACTTGCTTTAAAGTGGGTTGAGTTTTTTTTTTAAGTGTAAAGGAGTATTGCCAGTATGTTGTAAGAGCACTTGACTAATTTGTATGCAGGTGACTCAGTGGCATCTATACTTGGGCATAATTATATATTCTTTTTATGAATTTTAGATAATCCATATATATGGGAGGGGGGGGGATGGTCTAGAATTATATGTTTTTAGTTTATTAGTAACTTTGACAGGCCAGAAGGTGACCTTTTTTAAATCTATGAGGTAATCTGATTTGCCTTGATAGGGTCAGTCTAAAGGAAGGTAGGTTGAGTTATCTTTAAGTAAAGAAGCCTGTTTTAAAGCATAAATCATTGCAATTTAAAACTAGCGTAGCATTTCTCTTATCAGATTTAGTAATTACTACATTATTCTTCTTGATTTCCAAGTGCTTCATATTCTTTATAGAAGAGGTTACTTTTTGGAGGTTTTGCTTGAATTAGTATATTGCAGCATCCATTCTGATATTGTTGGCAATATGGGTAGGAAGGCTGGGAATCCTACTTTCAATCTGAATCATAATTTCTTCTGTAGGAATTTTTATAGGTTTGAGAGTGTAAAACTCGATTGGAGCTTAAAAATATCAAGGTGCTTTACATCGATTTTTACAGGTCAAGTCTCATGGGAACTGTTACAAAAATAACCTTGTTTGTCTCTATGTATTTTATGTTCAAGATTAATGTAATTAACCCTATGGGAATTGATTGTATTTACTGTTTTAACTAAAGTTTATAGAATGTCAAACACTAAGGCAATGCTTAGCTATTATACAAAACTTCCGATGGCAATGTATAAGAGCACAAGAAAGTTGTTTACGATGAAGTGTGTGAGAAAGTTGTTTGCGAGCTCTGTGCATGAATACCTTCAAAGCTAGTATCAAAGAGGTCCACTAGGTTCAAACAAGTTTCCGCTGCCTGGCAACATACGATCAAAAGAGTGCACGGAGGAGAACAAAGAGTGGATTGAACTTAAAAGAAGATGAAAGAGTCGTGCCAATTCTTCAGGGGTTACAACCCTTCGTGCAAGGTCTCAGAGGAGGCGAAAATAAAAGGGGACTGAGCTGAACATCATGATGGGAGTTCCAGGTCCAGTTGCCGAGAGAGAAGAGGCGAGGTCCAATTGCTGACAGAGAGCCGAGATCCAGTTTCCGAGAGAGCAGAGGCAAAGCGCTGTTACCAAAGAGAGCCATAGGCAGTTGGCGGAGAACCAGAAGCAGTTGGACCCAGAGGAAAAATTGGGAGAACAGCCAATGTGATGCCAAGTGCCGGTTGAATGTCCTAGTACTGGGGGAAGTCAACGGAAGCCAAAAACCGCAGAACGATCTTCAATACTGAAAGCTGAAACTTCTTGCCTGAACTTTTGAGCACTGGGAAGATTGCAGTCCAATACCCGCTGATTTTTCGCTGAAGCGCCTCTCCGGACGGAAACCTAAGGCCTGAGATGAGAGAAAAACCATACAGACTTTGATGCAGGACTTTTGGAAGGTGTCATGACAAAGAGCCTCTGTAAGTGTATTACATCCTTTAATGTACATTCTTCTTGTAATTTAGGAGATATGTCATAGATGGACCGATAAGAAATAGCAATAAGAAATATCTATAAGAGAGTCCTCTGAGTTGTTAACTGGAATATACATTGTAAGATAACTTGCCATAGCTAGTTAATTTCTTTATGAGTAAATTAGACTCGGCAATTTGGTTTTCTTAAGCAGAGAAGTAACAGAGTAAATATATTGTTTAGTCATTTAATATTGAAAAGAGAAAGTTTGCTTCTTTCTACCAAAAGCATAAAGGATAGGTAGAGAAGAGTAACCTCCCTATCACTTATTTAATGTACATTATTTTAAATGTAAATAAATGTGTTTTAATTGTATGGCTATAGAGTGCTGCCTGATTGTTTATTTTAATTTTTGCAATTCACTGTTCCTAAAAAAAAATATCAGACTTGTGAGCAGGAAACCAAGTGAGATAGCTGAAGCATATAGTTAAGTGCAAATAGACTATGACTGTTTGTGTAAAGTTTTACTGATGGAATTTGTGTTAGAGAAAGAGAAATCAACTGGCCGTATTATTGAGTTTTATGCCAATTAAAAGATATTAGTGGCGCAGTCTCAATAAAATAAATTTTCTAGTATCCATAGGTATAAGACTTGTAGTGCAAAAGGTAGATAAACACAGTATGCAATAGTGCAAGCGGGAAAGGTTACGAGAAAGTGCACACTGCTAATTAGAATAACGATATTTCAAAGGCGCAGTAACCAAGCAGGCTTATTAAATAGCAAGAAGTAAGAGCACACACATTATTACAGAGAGTATAGTTGTAGAAAAAAGGATAGTGCACTAATTGCTTCCAATTTGAGGATGAAGGAAGATAAGTTTATTATAGTGTTTACTTGACAGCAGAGTGTTTTAGAAGTTTAACAAATGTGGATGTTCTGACTTTATATTTTTAGAAATTCTTTAGCAGCTAATGCTTTAGAGATGTCTAAAAGAATCATCCAAAGGTCAGCATTGCAAAGCGCTCTTCTTCTACCACACAAATAGCTTCAATTAATGTCAGCAAGTAGAATGCTTATTTGGCCAGACCTTACCTTCTTAGCCATATAACTAAGGTCTGAAAACAGAACAAGAGGTCATTCCTGGAAGATGAGTAAAATTGTGGTTAGTAGGGATGTGAGAACTAGATTTTTTTTGTTGTTGTTTGGAGAGTTGTTAATGAATGGAATGGGATGCCAGAGTCGGTTGTGAGCACTTTGTCTATTAATAGATAAGAGGAGAGGCATGATAGATTATGTGGATAGTGTGGATCTCCCATGATGAGTATTAATACCTTAATATCTGAATGCCTTAAAGAATAATAGAAAAGTAAGCAGTCAAATTTTAAAGTCATTTGAATACTTACAAACCTTTTTTGGAGTGCAAAATTATATTATAATTGCTTTACTGGAGTGATTTTTTTTTTTTTTTAAATGCCAGTTTTACCTGTAAAGTTATAAACTTATAGCACATTAGATGGGATAAGGATCAGATAATCCAGAAACCCTGTTCTAGAGATAAACATACTTTTTTTTTTTTTTTTTTTTTTACAAGCCACACCTTTAATATGAAGGATGGTAGTCTTATTACTTACTTGATGCTCTTCACTCCACTTGGGAGCATAGGTCTTCCACCATCATTTTCCACCGGACTCTGTTTTTTGCTTCATCCGGTATCACATTTTGGAAGATTTCAGTTTGCATAGCAAAAATTTTTTTCTGAGACTAGGTTGCTAGCCCTGCGCTCAACCCTCCCCATTTATCCGGGCTTGGGACCGGCATGTCAAGTTTTCACTAAGCATGGCTGGGTTGGTAGTCTTATATAGTTCGCCCACCATTTGTAGGTCTCTGCTTCGCGTCTTTCCAAGAATAGTTGATTCATGCTGAAGGGGAGAAAGAAATGAAGGACGTCCGAATTGGTCGCCAACATGCGAAATCACATGCTTTATAGGTAAAATTTTCCAAATGTTACACAAGCAACATAGTTAACTACAATAATCATAAAAGAGAAGTTAATTTTCCGACCGGTAATAATAAACAACTCATTCCACAATACGGACTGATTACCCTATTATCGGAATGGATTCTCCTTTTTCTGAGATGTGCAGAAGTGTCGAAGGATCTCTAATCGGTGGGCAAACTATACCAGATGATAAAAAGCACTGATCCACCTGACACAGCGAGACATTAAATTATTCTATTCTTCTGCAATGTTTTTTGTATACTAAGAGAAGTGATCCTATTTCTTTCCCTTCCCACTAAAGAAAGCTTCTGGTTATATGTGAGACAATTGATGATCTTGCATAAAGCTTCCAAAAGAAATTCCTGTTCCATCTACTTCATTTTTATTTTTATTAAAAATGCTCCTCCAGGGAGTCCAAAAACTCATCAAGGCAGGGCCTACTTAAACATTCATGCTTTAATACCTATGGGTAGTCCATTCCACATGCTTTCTCACCATACACATAGCCAGCTTCCAGAGATGACTTCAGGTCCTAACTCTACCAGAAATAAGCTGCAAAATCTCACTTGTGCTATACTGTAAAATTTGTTTACTGACTTGTATATATTTCTATCATATCTCCTCAGATTTTGAAGACCACATTCCCTCAATGTCTTCTCACAGGAAGAATTCCACAGCAGTTATTTTGGTCACTGACTGGTGATTTGCCATTTTTCCATCTCCTTGGAATCCTTCACTCACTCACTCACTCTCTCTCTCTCACACACACACACACACACACACACACACACAGTGATCAAAATTAAAGCATTCCTGTTTAAGTCTGTGGGGCACCATCCAATGATCCAAATGCTTTGCAGGAATACATTGTCCATCATGTGGAAACAATATCTGAGAAAAAAAGAAAGTTCCAAAATTCACCACTGAGACACTGTAAACACCAAATGCATGGAATTTGCATATCATGCAACTCGGCAGGTGCTAGGAGGATTTAAAAAAGATGGACATGGGATTTGGTTGTTAATACAGTCCACAGTGATGGCACTAACCTTGCCCCAATATGCTTTGCTTGTGAAGCTGTACTACTTAAAAAATCACAGTGGCATTGCTGCACTCCATGAATTTTGTTACCTGACAAAAGTCAATGAGGTCCACTATCTCAGTGCTCTGCAATGAATGATTAGTTGTTTTTGAAGAAACAGATTTGTTGGCAGTTAGACCTGGCAGAGGTTAGCAAGCAAATCAGTTCACAACAAGTGATGAAGTTGTTACTGCCATTGTGGAGCAGATCATGAATAACAGCATTGTTATTCATGACCTGCAATTAACAGGAAAATTCTACAGAAGATTCTGTATTTCTACCCATTCAGGATAACATTGACACAGGAGTGGCACCCATGACATTCGCTTTAATATTCCTTGCTTGAGTGGTGTTGGATGCTGTGTGGTTGTGGATGGATTTGTGGGAAGAGGCTCACATTCACCTGAACAGAGCAGTGAAATATCCCCACACTTGCTGGGTATGGGCTAGGTAAAACTTGCATGCAATCCAACAAATTCCTTTGCATCACCCAAAGTTACTGTCTGTTTCAGGTTTATAGTTTCATCATTGGATCATTCTTGTTGGAGGACATTTAGTAGTCAGGTCCTGTGACCTGCTCAGTTACTGCTGAGAGGTATTGCAATATGATAAACAATCTTGTTGTGCCACAGCTACAGCAGCACCTGTACATGGATTCAGTCATGTTCATGCAGGATGGAGGCCCCTCCACACATTGGTCAATCTACAGAAGGTTCTTTGAGAATATTTCACAGAAGCCAGAACGATGCATTTCCCACTGCATGGGCCACCTCATTCACCTGATCTGATCCCCTGTGACTTCTGGCTCTGGGGATTTCTCAAAGACATGATTTATAGGGATCATCTTGATAACCTGCCATCACAGAAAGACAACATAATGCAGTATGTGTGCAACATCAGTCCCAACCAGCTGTGTTCTGCCACTGAACACACTGTGCAAAGGATGCAATTTGTGGCATACTAAGAAGGGCAGCACATTGAACCATGAACTGGAATTACTTTTTTTTTTCTCAATTATTGCTTCTGCATGACGTCCAATGTATTGCTGCAAAGTTTCACAGCATTTGGATCACTGGATAGTACTCCACAAAGACTTAAATGGATACTTTAATTTTGATCACCCTATATATAAATATAAATAAAAAACTAAAAGCTAAACATTAGCATTTTCTACATGCATAGATACTTGATTCCTAAAAGATACATTTTACTTCCTTAATAAAATTTCTTTCACTTTTTTCTTTAATGCGACATGAAGTAATACTCACAAGTTGCATATTGAGTTAGAAGAGAATATCTGAAGTGCTGGATGCTGACCAGCTAGTAATATCTTCAGGATCAGCTGGCTTAATAACTTCTTCCATGACTGGTGGTGGACTCTTTGGAAGTGGGGGTGGGGATGCTTCTCTGTGAAGTGAGCGATATATACCCAGTTCAAATGTTTCATCACTTAGTAGGCTTGGAGTATAACTTGAAAGACTACCTGTCAAACAAGAAAATTTAGACAAATTACAAATCTTAACTATGAAAGGATATTCACTTTAAACCAGAAATATTTTACTTTTAACATTTTTCAGATAACCACAGGAAAAACACACAGACACAAACACAAAATATATTAGACATAACGATTTAACCCTTCATCAAACATAATTACAAAATCAAATCAGTGATTAACAGAAATGGTAATTCGGTAACAAAATCATGAGGGGGGGGGGGTGAACAACAATTAAAGTCAAACACAATAAAAGAACAATCACATTACTGATATGTGAAAACATGCAGAGCGGTTATATTCTCACCCCCCCCCCCCCATATTAAACTGAATATCTGAACAATATCATCATTATCAATCCTAAGAGGATATTATGATAGCACATAAAGTTTACATCATTACAAACTTTCTTCCAAAGTAACCTGCTGTCTGTTAGACTCCAATATTGCAATCTCATTTCAGTCTTCTTAGACACTTCTTATGTATTAATACACCTAGAGCTTGGTCTTCCTCTGGGTCTTTTTCCTACCATCCTGACCAAAAAAATGTTTTGTATTGACAATGGCTATGAAACTTTACCAAAAATTTTACAAATAAAAATATTAAACATAAGTGATTCTGGCAATAATATTTTGATAGATTAAATTGACAGTAGTGAATATTTAGATAAGCATAGGGAAGGTCTTATTTCTCTAATGTTAGCATTAGCATATTGACTATTTAGATTCTCATAAAGATGATCTTCTTCTTTGAGTGCCATCTCCTATCGGAGGTCGGCGACCACCTTGGCAAATTTTGAACGATTCTCAGCTATTAATGGAGAATGGAAACTGCAAGATGAGATCATCAAGGTCATCCTGGTACCAAGTACAGCATAGTAAGAAGAGGTACTACTGAGAAGTATATGGCTGCTGCTTCTATGTTTGTGCTGAGTGAGACTTGTTGGAATGGGAGGGGGGGAATAAGAACAAGATAGGGGATGTTGTTAGAATAAGGAACTTGTTGTAATAAGGAGAGGATATGGAAAAATTTAGGCTTTCTATGTTTAAAATATAAGAAATGTTCATTTCCAAAGGACTGTGTGTATAGGATTATAATAGTGTAATAATTTTTAAGCTGGTGCTCTTGCAACCACACGTGAAAGGATAGGGTATCCTTTACCCATTACCAATGCTTGTGATTACATTGTTGTTTCTGATGGTTTATGAGATGAACCAAAATATTTGTATCTAATTTGTACTTTAAACTTCTTTACTGCTATCATTTCTGCAAAAGATTTTTGTTTACAAACTGCCATAAATAGATGTAAACAAAAATATAATTTATTAGCAAGTATAATTGCTCATAAATTAGACAACTGATATTTTAAAAGACAAAGATGCTAGAAAACAAAAATTCCTGATACTTAGATGCCATTGAACAGTATTAGAATTTGTGACTATAAAACCCCACAAGTAATAAAATATACAAGTCAAGTAACTAATATATGGCATTTTAATTTTTATGACAGCTCAGAACCATGTTTGGTGTATAGCAAGGATGATGAATTATTTAACTAGCCCAACCAATTCATTGTAGGTATTACACAGTTTCTCAATTTATTTTCATTTTTTTTTATGCATGAAATATAAGCCTGTTATAGAAGACTTGAAATCATATTTATACACAGTGTACAAAACCTAAGGATGAACACTATTTCTGAAGATTACAACTGCAAATTCAACGAATCACCTAGTGGCAATTTGTATAAATGACAATTTTGAGTATAAAACAGGTACATATTAAAATCACGCACAAAGGGGTCACATGGTAGCACCCAACAGGATAAAAGCTTTCACTGCAAATTGTGTTTGAAGGAAACTCTTTTCATGAAGGAATAAAATTACAAACTTGTAATGTCTCAAAGATATCATCTGGATGATTTCATGTGGGGAAGAATTATTTGAAAGCTTGAAGGAGGCCACAAAATTACTGATATTGCCAGAGAGTTTGGAATTTCACATAGCATTGTATCCAGGCTGGGGACAGTGTTTCAAACCAATGGAATGTGTTTCAGACATTTGCTAAGAGGATGCCCTGGTTCTATCATGAAGCATGAAGACAAATTTTTAGTTATAAACAGCAAAACGTAATCGACACACCATGGCAGGTCAACTTGCAAATCTGCTCCATTCAAGCATGCAAACTGTGGCAAGACACCTACAACAAGTAGGCCTATGCACCTGAAGGACTATAGTCTATATCCCTTTATCCACAGTTCATCATTGAATAGAGCACGTTTTCAGTGGTGTTGTATCCAACATTACTGAATAGAGTTGAAAGTTTAGTCTTTCCTCTGATTCTAGACAAGCTTGATCTGGTGTGAAACTGGTACTGCTTATCATTGTGAGAATGTTCTTGAAAGTGATAGATATGGCAGTGCTGGGAAGCATTATGCTTAATAGATACACCAAGCTACAAATGCTGGAAAAAGGGGACTATGACTGGTAAACAACATTACAAGGAAGTTCTTCAATGTCGTGCTCGATTGTTCCATAGTGCTGTACTCAAAGAATTTATTTTTATGGATGACAATGCCACACCACATTGTACACAAGCAGTGGACATACTTCTGGAGACCGAGGATATTAATTGAATCGTGGCCAGCATGCTCCCCAGATCTCAACCCTGTAAAAAAACATATCTGGAGGGCTGTTGGCCCTCCAGAAAACAAATAAAGCATTGTTTGTTTGTTTTCTGGAGGAGGAGTTTTTTTATTATTATTATACGGGCACCTCCATGGAATCCAAACACATCATGGGAGACCGAATCTATCATACCTCTCCTTGAACTGATTAACAGACAAAGCACTCATAACTGACTCTGGCAATGAATTCCACTCATTCCCCACTCTCCAAGCAAAAAATCTAGTCCTCACACCACTACTAACCACACCTTTATTCAACTTCTAGGGATGACCCTAGCCAAGTGCTAAACAGTTCCCCTGCATCTATCCTATAAAATCCTTTAAGCAACCTACACGTTTCTATCATATCCCCTCTTTCTCTCCTCTCAACCAATTTCTGCAATCCACACAGCTTCAATCTATTCTCATAGGGAACATTCCACAGGCCACTCACCTCTGAATCCTCTCCACTGCTTCCTCATCCCAAAGAAACCTAGGAGACCAGACTTGAGCACAGTAATCCAGATGTGAGCATATCAAGGTCTTATAAAGAGGAATTACAACTTCCTTATCTGTACTTGTTAATGTGTTCCTCACTAGCCAAGTAATCTTATGGGCTAATTTAGAAACCTTAGCAATATATCCCCTAAGGTTTAACTCTGTCTACCACCACTCCTAAATCTCTAGCTTCATCTATTTCCTGAATGAGAGTGCCATCAATGTGATACACAGCTTGTAATCTATTTATCCCAAAATGCATAACTTTACATTTCTTGACATTAAACTGATGCCCATTAACTTTTGCCCATACTGACAGCCTATTTAAATCTTCCTACAAAATCTCCATATCGCCTTGATTAACTATTACTCTACCTAATTTTTCAACATCCTCATCAGCAAACAACTGAATATTTCCTTTCAGGTTATTTCCTATATCATTTATGTACAAATTAAACGGCAATGGTCCCAGCACTAAACCTTGTGGCATACCACTAGTCACCTGTTTTTGCCTCGATTCTGCTCCACCTCCATACACCACTTTTTGATATCTGTCCAGCAGGCACCCTCTTATCCACTTAACCAGTGTAATATCTATCCCCGTTTGTTCTAATTTGTATAACAGTCATTCCATGTGGTATTCTGTCAAATGCTTTTTGTAAAATCATCGTGCAGCCATTTCCTTTATCCATCTCGCTGTCCATTATAAAAGGTTAGTAAATTACTAAGGCATGACCAATCCTTTACAAAGCAATGTTGACCCTCATAGAGTATCATATTTTTATCTATGCATTCTTTAATTCTCTTTTTTACCAATTATTCTAGTACTTTTACCACCATGCCTGAGATACTGATTGGTCTATAATTTACTACTGTAGTCATAGAATCTTCCTATACAAAGGAATAATTTTGCCTTCTTTCCACTCCCTTGGAACTCTACCAGAGCTGAGACTTATATTAAGCAGTTTAGTCAAAGGCATTGCCAATTCCCTTGCACATTCTTGCAAAATCCTAGCTGTTCTCACTATGTTCCCACATTAGTGTCTGTCACATAAGTTAAAGCAGTAACCTGACTGGCATGATATATCCTTGCAAAGTGGTCACTCAGTAGCTCAACTATTTTATCCATTTCTGTCTCCTCATGACCATCATCATCACTCTTAGTTATTCTTCCTCTTACTTGCCACATAATGAAAGAACTCTTTGGGATTTCCTTTGGCCTGCTAGGCTAAGTTCTTCTCACAATCTGATTTTGCCTTCCTTGCCATGCTGGTCACCTTTCTTGTTATATCCATAGTATATCCTATGCACTACCAACATCCCTTACCCTGCAGCGTTTTATGCGATAGTACAGATTTAAGCTTTTTCCTAAGCATGTCGTAATCACCTGCCTTGTAATTTCACAAATACCCCTTCTTGACAGAATATTCCTCATGTTTTACAATCTCCCAAGTCAAGAAGACCACATGGTCACTTTCACCAATTGGGGGGCAATGTTGTCACCTTGGTTATGGATAGCTCTTCTGATCCTATGACCAGGTCCAGTACTCTCACTTCTAGTCCCCTCCATCATAGGCTGCCTTAAGTAATTATCCCCCAGCAGGTGTATAAATTCTATTTCCTTCCTGCCATGTGATCTTTCTTCCTTCCAGTCTATATCTCCATAGTTGAAGTCTCCCATAATAATCAGACGACCTGTACTCATTGTACTAATTTGGCGATGCATGTCTTCCAGATCATCTGTGGAATTTCCTTGCCTATAGCAACAACCAACTGTATATTTTGTCTTATTGGTCTTAATCTCACACCAGATTGCTTCAAATAAACAGCCACCATCCTGCCTGTCTCCTATTCTTTTTGGTTGCAATTCATCTGCTATCAAGAACCCCTGAATCACTTGATGCCAAGCATTGTACAACGTTGTGAGAGAGCTGCAGTTTGGGATAGACATATTTCATACTAAAATACTCTATCTGAATAGTCTAATTAAGTACTACACATTAATTCCTTAATTAATTCCAAAGTCTCTTGACAATGCTAGAAAAGACAAATGGATTAAAACAATTTTAATTTTACTCATTCCAATCAAAAATCTTGGTCCCTGATTAGAAAGCTTGACCCTAATACAAGGACTTCTGGTAAACTGCCCGCCATAGATCCAAAACACAATGCAAAGCATATAGTCTCGATGACTAAATATCCCCAAGACAGAGTAACTACGAGAGAGGTGAAACAAAAACCCAAAAAAATCTTAAAACAGATCTTCCACCATCATCACTATCTCAGGCTTTCACTTCCCAGGAACTTACCCAGGCAGTTACCTCATTGAGGACTGAGAAGGCAGCTGGACTCTATAACATCTACCTTGAATTCATTAAGAACTGTGGACCAAAAACTATTAAATGGCTCACTGCTATGTACAATGATATCCTGGACTCTGGCATACTTCCATCAATTTTTAAAAGATCTAAAATCATCGCTGTCTTAAAATCTGGCAAAGACCCTACAATTGCTTCCAACTACTGTCCAATTGCCTTGTTAAGCATCTGCCTGAAACTTCTCGAAAGAATGCTATACAACAGAATTTCTTCAAGTATACATAACAGAACTCCACAGGAACAGGCTGGCTTCAAACCTGATAGAAGTTGTTGCAATCAAGTACTGGCCTTGACAACCTTTATAGAGAACGGTTATGAAAAACAATTGAAAACAATAGCAGTATTCGTAGACCTCTCTGCTGCCTATGACACAGTGTGGAGAGAGGGTCTTATCTTAACATTCCTAGAAACTATCCCATCACCAAAACTAGCCAACCTAATTAATCAAATACTAACAGAACAGATGGATATAAGTATCTCTCAATGAATCCAAAACTAAATTCTTTAACATTAAAAATGGCCTACCTCAGGGGTCAGTTCTTACCCCATTGCTCTTTAACTTATATATTAGTGATATCCCAGAGACAGCATCACAGAGATTCATGTATGCTGACTATATTGCCATTGCAACTCAACATTCAACATTCCAAAAAGCTGAGAACACCTTAACTGAAGATCTGGTTGTACTTGATAAATACTTTAGACGATGGCAATTACAACCTAACCTGAACAAAACTGAAGTAGCATCTTTTCATTTAAGTAATATCCAGGCCAACAATATCCCAAAAGTTTACTTCAGAAATAAACAGGTGAAATTTAACAATCATCCAAAATACCTAGAAGTTACCCTAGACAGAAGTTTGATATTTAAATATCATCTAGAAAATATTGCCGTAAAATTAAAAACTCGGAATAATATAATGCATAAACTTGCTGGTACTTCTTGGAATGCTGATGCCAACACATTGCATACTACTGCACTGTCTTTGGTCTATTCTACAGCAGAGTATTGTGCTCCTGTGTGGCTGAACAGCACACATGCCTCTTTAGTCGATGTCCAGCTGAATCAAACAATGAAGATAATCTCTGGAGTTTTAAGATCTATTCCTGGCTACTGGCTCTCAACTCTCAGTAATATAGCTCTTCCCTCACTCCGCAGGACCCAAGCCTTAAGCAAATTATGGACAAAAATAATTGGAAACAGTTCTTTGCCTATCCACCAAGACATTTCTTTCCATACTTCACAAAGACTGAAATCCAGGCACCCTGCCTGGAGGAGTGCAATACAAATAAACGACCAGAACTTCAACCTATGCGAGTCATGGGGATAGTATTGGTTTCAACGTACCTCCAATCTTCAAATTCCCATTTCAAATCCGACATCTCGTTTGGAGGGCTTCAATTTCCCTAGACATGTCTGGACCACTTGAAATTGGATCAGAACAGGACATGGGAGATGTAAGCATCTCTTGCATAAATGGAGCTGGTCCAATACTCCAAACTGTGAATGCAGAAGAAAGATCCAGACCATCAATCACATTGTGCTTGAGTGCCCTATCTACTCATTCTCAGGTTCTAAACAGGACTGACTCCAGAATCCCTGGAGTGGATCTGGGATTTAAGGATTAAGCTCCGACTCCTGATTCTTAATTTTGAAGTTTAATCATTTCAACCTAGTGTACCCCTTTTTTAATATGATTTTTACAATTGTCTTCATGCTGTTTTATGTAATTTGTATGTATTATCCTGAGACCTGTACATCATATGCTAAATAAATAAAAATAATTTCTTAACTACATCCTTAAGAAAATTGTAACTTTTGCCAAGAACGTATTACAATTTAATATTTACGAAAATTATAACATGTTTTATGTAATATAATTTATTAGTATGCTGGCAATAAATTTATGTCCACATTTGGCTGCAGTCATGAAAATGTTTTCATATACAGGTATAAAAAATAAATTCGTGTTTAGCTTTTGGACACCAGTGTACTACTGGTAATCTCTTAAAAAAAAGCATCTGCCTGAAACTTCTCGAAAGAATGCTATACAACAGAATTTCTTCAAGTATACATAACAGAACTCCACAGGAACAGGCTGGCTTCAAACCTGATAGAAGTTGTTGCAATCAAGTACTGGCCTTGACAACCTTTATAGAGAACGGTTATGAAAAACAATTGAAAACAATAGCAGTATTCGTAGACCTCTCTGCTGCCTATGACACAGTGTGGAGAGAGGGTCTTATCTTAACATTCCTAGAAACTATCCCATCACCAAAACTAGCCAACCTAATTAATCAAATACTAACAGAACACATGGATATAAGTATCTCTCAATGAATCCAAAACTAAATTCTTTAACATTAAAAATGGCCTACCTCAGGGGTCAGTTCTTACCCCATTGCTCTTTAACTTATATATTAGTGATATCCCAGAGACAGCATCACAGAGATTCATGTATGCTGACTATATTGCCATTGCAACTCAACATTCAACATTCCAAAAAGCTGAGAACACCTTAACTGAAGATCTGGTTGTACTTGATAAATACTTTAGACGATGGCAATTACAACCTAACCTGAACAAAACTGAAGTAGCATCTTTTCATTTAAGTAATATCCAGGCCAACAATATCCCAAAAGTTTACTTCAGAAATAAACAGGTGAAATTTAACAATCATCCAAAATACCTAGAAGTTACCCTAGACAGAAGTTTGATATTTAAATATCATCTAGAAAATATTGCCGTAAAATTAAAAACTCGGAATAATATAATGCATAAACTTGCTGGTACTTCTTGGAATGCTGATGCCAACACATTGCATACTACTGCACTGTCTTTGGTCTATTCTACAGCAGAGTATTGTGCTCCTGTGTGGCTGAACAGCACACATGCCTCTTTAGTCGATGTCCAGCTGAATCAAACAATGAAGATAATCTCTGGAGTTTTAAGATCTATTCCTGGCTACTGGCTCTCAACTCTCAGTAATATAGCTCTTCCCTCACTCCGCAGGACCCAAGCCTTAAGCAAATTATGGACAAAAATAATTGGAAACAGTTCTTTGCCTATCCACCAAGACATTTCTTTCCATACTTCACAAAGACTGAAATCCAGGCACCCTGCCTGGAGGAGTGCAATACAAATAAACGACCAGAACTTCAACCTATGCGAGTCATGGGGATAGTATTGGTTTCAACGTACCTCCAATCTTCAAATTCCCATTTCAAATCCGACATCTCGTTTGGAGGGCTTCAATTTCCCTAGACATGTCTGGACCACTTGAAATTGGATCAGAACAGGACATGGGAGATGTAAGCATCTCTTGCATAAATGGAGCTGGTCCAATACTCCAAACTGTGAATGCAGAAGAAAGATCCAGACCATCAATCACATTGTGCTTGAGTGCCCTATCTACTCATTCTCAGGTTCTAAACAGGACTGACTCCAGAATCCCTGGAGTGGATCTGGGATTTAAGGATTAAGCTCCGACTCCTGATTCTTAATTTTGAAGTTTAATCATTTCAACCTAGTGTACCCCTTTTTTAATATGATTTTTACAATTGTCTTCATGCTGTTTTATGTAATTTGTATGTATTATCCTGAGACCTGTACATCATATGCTAAATAAATAAAAATAATTTCTTAACTACATCCTTAAGAAAATTGTAACTTTTGCCAAGAACGTATTACAATTTAATATTTACGAAAATTATAACATGTTTTATGTAATATAATTTATTAGTATGCTGGCAATAAATTTATGTCCACATTTGGCTGCAGTCATGAAAATGTTTTCATATACAGGTATAAAAAATAAATTCGTGTTTAGCTTTTGGACACCAGTGTACTACTGGTAATCTCTTAAAAAAAAGCATCTGCCTGAAACTTCTCGAAAGAATGCTATACAACAGAATTTCTTCAAGTATACATAACAGAACTCCACAGGAACAGGCTGGCTTCAAACCTGATAGAAGTTGTTGCAATCAAGTACTGGCCTTGACAACCTTTATAGAGAACGGTTATGAAAAACAATTGAAAACAATAGCAGTATTCGTAGACCTCTCTGCTGCCTATGACACAGTGTGGAGAGAGGGTCTTATCTTAACATTCCTAGAAACTATCCCATCACCAAAACTAGCCAACCTAATTAATCAAATACTAACAGAACACATGGATATAAGTATCTCTCAATGAATCCAAAACTAAATTCTTTAACATTAAAAATGGCCTACCTCAGGGGTCAGTTCTTACCCCATTGCTCTTTAACTTATATATTAGTGATATCCCAGAGACAGCATCACAGAGATTCATGTATGCTGACTATATTGCCATTGCAACTCAACATTCAACATTCCAAAAAGCTGAGAACACCTTAACTGAAGATCTGGTTGTACTTGATAAATACTTTAGACGATGGCAATTACAACCTAACCTGAACAAAACTGAAGTAGCATCTTTTCATTTAAGTAATATCCAGGCCAACAATATCCCAAAAGTTTACTTCAGAAATAAACAGGTGAAATTTAACAATCATCCAAAATACCTAGAAGTTACCCTAGACAGAAGTTTGATATTTAAATATCATCTAGAAAATATTGCCGTAAAATTAAAAACTCGGAATAATATAATGCATAAACTTGCTGGTACTTCTTGGAATGCTGATGCCAACACATTGCATACTACTGCACTGTCTTTGGTCTATTCTACAGCAGAGTATTGTGCTCCTGTGTGGCTGAACAGCACACATGCCTCTTTAGTCGATGTCCAGCTGAATCAAACAATGAAGATAATCTCTGGAGTTTTAAGATCTATTCCTGGCTACTGGCTCTCAACTCTCAGTAATATAGCTCTTCCCTCACTCCGCAGGACCCAAGCCTTAAGCAAATTATGGACAAAAATAATTGGAAACAGTTCTTTGCCTATCCACCAAGACATTTCTTTCCATACTTCACAAAGACTGAAATCCAGGCACCCTGCCTGGAGGAGTGCAATACAAATAAACGACCAGAACTTCAACCTATGCGAGTCATGGGGATAGTATTGGTTTCAACGTACCTCCAATCTTCAAATTCCCATTTCAAATCCGACATCTCGTTTGGAGGGCTTCAATTTCCCTAGACATGTCTGGACCACTTGAAATTGGATCAGAACAGGACATGGGAGATGTAAGCATCTCTTGCATAAATGGAGCTGGTCCAATACTCCAAACTGTGAATGCAGAAGAAAGATCCAGACCATCAATCACATTGTGCTTGAGTGCCCTATCTACTCATTCTCAGGTTCTAAACAGGACTGACTCCAGAATCCCTGGAGTGGATCTGGGATTTAAGGATTAAGCTCCGACTCCTGATTCTTAATTTTGAAGTTTAATCATTTCAACCTAGTGTACCCCTTTTTTAATATGATTTTTACAATTGTCTTCATGCTGTTTTATGTAATTTGTATGTATTATCCTGAGACCTGTACATCATATGCTAAATAAATAAAAATAATTTCTTAACTACATCCTTAAGAAAATTGTAACTTTTGCCAAGAACGTATTACAATTTAATATTTACGAAAATTATAACATGTTTTATGTAATATAATTTATTAGTATGCTGGCAATAAATTTATGTCCACATTTGGCTGCAGTCATGAAAATGTTTTCATATACAGGTATAAAAAATAAATTCGTGTTTAGCTTTTGGACACCAGTGTACTACTGGTAATCTCTTAAAAAAAAGCATCTGCCTGAAACTTCTCGAAAGAATGCTATACAACAGAATTTCTTCAAGTATACATAACAGAACTCCACAGGAACAGGCTGGCTTCAAACCTGATAGAAGTTGTTGCAATCAAGTACTGGCCTTGACAACCTTTATAGAGAACGGTTATGAAAAACAATTGAAAACAATAGCAGTATTCGTAGACCTCTCTGCTGCCTATGACACAGTGTGGAGAGAGGGTCTTATCTTAACATTCCTAGAAACTATCCCATCACCAAAACTAGCCAACCTAATTAATCAAATACTAACAGAACACATGGATATAAGTATCTCTCAATGAATCCAAAACTAAATTCTTTAACATTAAAAATGGCCTACCTCAGGGGTCAGTTCTTACCCCATTGCTCTTTAACTTATATATTAGTGATATCCCAGAGACAGCATCACAGAGATTCATGTATGCTGACTATATTGCCATTGCAACTCAACATTCAACATTCCAAAAAGCTGAGAACACCTTAACTGAAGATCTGGTTGTACTTGATAAATACTTTAGACGATGGCAATTACAACCTAACCTGAACAAAACTGAAGTAGCATCTTTTCATTTAAGTAATATCCAGGCCAACAATATCCCAAAAGTTTACTTCAGAAATAAACAGGTGAAATTTAACAATCATCCAAAATACCTAGAAGTTACCCTAGACAGAAGTTTGATATTTAAATATCATCTAGAAAATATTGCCGTAAAATTAAAAACTCGGAATAATATAATGCATAAACTTGCTGGTACTTCTTGGAATGCTGATGCCAACACATTGCATACTACTGCACTGTCTTTGGTCTATTCTACAGCAGAGTATTGTGCTCCTGTGTGGCTGAACAGCACACATGCCTCTTTAGTCGATGTCCAGCTGAATCAAACAATGAAGATAATCTCTGGAGTTTTAAGATCTATTCCTGGCTACTGGCTCTCAACTCTCAGTAATATAGCTCTTCCCTCACTCCGCAGGACCCAAGCCTTAAGCAAATTATGGACAAAAATAATTGGAAACAGTTCTTTGCCTATCCACCAAGACATTTCTTTCCATACTTCACAAAGACTGAAATCCAGGCACCCTGCCTGGAGGAGTGCAATACAAATAAACGACCAGAACTTCAACCTATGCGAGTCATGGGGATAGTATTGGTTTCAACGTACCTCCAATCTTCAAATTCCCATTTCAAATCCGACATCTCGTTTGGAGGGCTTCAATTTCCCTAGACATGTCTGGACCACTTGAAATTGGATCAGAACAGGACATGGGAGATGTAAGCATCTCTTGCATAAATGGAGCTGGTCCAATACTCCAAACTGTGAATGCAGAAGAAAGATCCAGACCATCAATCACATTGTGCTTGAGTGCCCTATCTACTCATTCTCAGGTTCTAAACAGGACTGACTCCAGAATCCCTGGAGTGGATCTGGGATTTAAGGATTAAGCTCCGACTCCTGATTCTTAATTTTGAAGTTTAATCATTTCAACCTAGTGTACCCCTTTTTTAATATGATTTTTACAATTGTCTTCATGCTGTTTTATGTAATTTGTATGTATTATCCTGAGACCTGTACATCATATGCTAAATAAATAAAAATAATTTCTTAACTACATCCTTAAGAAAATTGTAACTTTTGCCAAGAACGTATTACAATTTAATATTTACGAAAATTATAACATGTTTTATGTAATATAATTTATTAGTATGCTGGCAATAAATTTATGTCCACATTTGGCTGCAGTCATGAAAATGTTTTCATATACAGGTATAAAAAATAAATTCGTGTTTAGCTTTTGGACACCAGTGTACTACTGGTAATCTCTTCCTAGGAGTAATATATGAATAGTACTAATAATTCAAAATTAATGACAATATTTCAATTTTGTTTTTTACTCCCCACCCCTCCCTCCTTACAATAAAACATTCTCAGCGATCGAGCGTATAAATTTTCTTATAATGATCATGAATTTCGGAATTATTTATTCTCCAAACTTCCAGAAATTTACAAAATTACACTAATCCAAAAACAACACCACAAAAAAGTCTAGAAAAACCTCATTTAAGTACGCCATTAATAGTTACCATTTCTTTAGAGAAGTGTGTAGAATGACAACGAAGTGGACGTCAGTTTTCACGGTTTCTCGAAAACATCTAATAGTGGAATGTTTATTTAAAACGAATGTTTGATTAGTCGAAAGCTCTGTGGATTAGGAAACTTTGGTTTTGTAGTTTAGCTGCTAGATTAACTAGCTGAGATGTGTTTAAAGTCATTAAATTGCAGATTATACTGTATTCAAGAACATCAGCGAAGGTAAGTGGACTCTAATTGCAATGAGGGCGATTCGTTAGGCCTAACAGCCGTTAGAATCGCCATTGTTAGCGTATCTATTTCAGATCCATTTACTTGCGTTTATATGCAAACTGTCAGTGATGAATGTGTTAGATTTGGACGCCCTCACAGATTCGCTGGATGAAGAGCCAGCGCTCATACTTGTAAATAAACTTCAAAGGAAATTTAAGCTCAAATGGCCATCAAACTTGATAGATCCTGATATCATTATAGACTCTCTAGATAAAGGACTGGCTTTCAGCTTCGTAAAGAAACTCCTTAAGAAGTTCGAGCTTGAATGGCCCGGCTTCCTGAATCTTTACTCTTTACCCAAAACTGATGAAGATCAAAATGAAGACGTTCCTCAAATGGAGGAAAAACTAAGTCCAATTATCTCTGACTCTACTCATTCAGATCAAGAAGAGAGGCACGCGCGTAAAAACCGCAAAACTCTCGCCTCGGAGTCAGTAAATGAAAATGGCATGGATGAAGATGCCCCCAACACAGATTCCTCTGCCTCAACCAATGAAAGGGTGCCTCCAGTCATTCTTAGGGAAAAGCAGAGATGGACAGCCTTAAGAACCACCATGGCCAACCTGCAGATAAATTACTCCACTGCCAAGAACACAGAGGAGGGCATCAAAATTCAGCCCACTACAGTGTCTGACTACAGAAATCTAACCAAGGAGTTGGACACAAGAGGTATACAATATCATACCTTCACACTTACCTCGGAGAAAAATTTTAAAGTGGTACTCCGAGGAGTATCTGAAGACATTGAAACAGCTGAAATAGCTGCTGACCTCAACATGCAAGATCTGCATCCCATCAAAGTCAGTAATGTACAGATCTAACAAGACCCCTATGCCTCTAGTATTGGTGGAAATACACAACATCTATAAAGATATTTATAACTTGAAGACAATCTGTGGGCTTAAGGTCTCACCAGAGCCACTTAGGAAGAGGGCCTCTTCTGGGCAGTGCCATAGATGCCAAAAATTTGGTCATGCCCAGAAGTTGTGCAAAGCTCAATACAGATGTCTGAAATGTGGTGACACCCACCCCACATATACCTGCTCCAAGCAAAAAACCACCCCGGCTAAGTGTGCTAATTGTGGTGGCCCCCACCCTGCAAATTACAGAGGGTGCATTTGCCACCCAATAAACAGAAAAACTGAGTTAATCAGTCAGTCTACCTCACTGACAGAAACGAAAGCCCCAGAAGCTCAAGTTCATCAGGCTCTTATTAGCTTGAACAAGATGACAGGTGTTCACCCACCATCAACTGAGCCCCCTAAGAAAATAAATCTTCAACACCAAACAAGAACATATGCTGATGTGGCCTGCCCCAAAAAAGCAATCCATGACCAGAATATGAAAAATCCACATTCAAATATAACAGCCATCATCACCTCTTCTCTTGTAAATATGTTACAGGATTTCAGTAACGCAAATCCATCACTGAGCACTACAAAAAGTTTCTTGCAGCAAACACAGCTCATTTTATCTACACTCTCCAATGCATAGGAAAAAATTTACCCCAGATTCTCTAATGATTATCTCATGGAATGCCAACGGCCTTAAAAATAAAATACTAGAAGTGCAGGAATTCAATGACAGATATAATCCGGATATATTATTAATTAATGAGACTCATCTAAGACCTGCTGACAGTCCTAAATTCAAAGGATATCAACTCTACAGGAATGACAGACTGGATTACAGAGGTGGTGGCACAGCTATCCTCATTAAAAATCACATCAATCATCCTGCTGTAGCCATTCCTACAACCACCAATCTCGAACTTACAGGTATCAATGTCATCACAAACTCTATCGGAAACATAAAAATATATTCTGCTTATAACCCACCATCAAAATCATTGCTGGCCACAGATCTGGATACTATCCTCGGCATTAAACTGCCGGTTATTATTGCCGGAGATTTTAACGCAAAACATCACGCCTGGAGCAGTAGGTCTATAAATAGGAATGGCTGCATCCTCTTTAACTACACAAGCTCAAATTGTGCAACTGTGGCTGGTCCCTCAGTGCCAACTCACCACAGTCCTACTGGCTCATCCGACGTCTTGGATATAGCTGTCCTTCAGAATGTCAACCTACAGTACTCCCTGGAATCATTGAATGAGTTATCAGACCACAATCCTATTCTGCTCCAACTGGGTTATCAGAGGGATCTTCCCCATTTGCCTCATACCTTCATTCCCTGGGAAAAACTATCCAAAATGCTTCCAAACTACATTGATCCCATCCCTCATATTAATTCCAAGGAAGAAATTGATTCGGCAGTCAATAAACTTACTGATCAAATCAACACAGCCATAGCATCTATCACCTCAAATTCAGTTGCCTTCAAGCCTAAACGACTACCAGATGACATAATGAACTTAATCAGGGAGAAAAATAAAGCAAGAAAAAGATACCACAACGCCAGAGCACCCCAAGACAAGAAATATCTCAACAAAATGAACAGTGCAGTGAGAGATGCACTTAAAGTCCATAGAAACAAACTATGGGAAGATAAATTAGCCTCCATATCACCTGCTGATCAATCAGTTTGGAAGTTCCTGAGAAACATCAAAAACAAAAACAAATCTCTTCCTCCTCTCAAATCTGACCTGAAAATTGTTTACACAGATGCAGAAAAAGCCGAAACTATAGCTAAAAATTTAGAAAAACAGTGTAGCCCTTCATACAATAATCTAAATTTCAATTATATTTACAAAGTCCACCACCACGTCAGACACGTGTTAAAACGGCCTGATACCTGTACCAGCCAACTCACACCTACTTCCCCAGCTGAAATTTATGACATTATAAAGAATTTAAAGAATAAAAAAGCTCCAGGACCTGACGGCATCTCCAACAAAGTTATTAAACTGCTACCCCGAAAGGCCATCGTATATCTCACAACAATAATAAATGCTATGTTCAGGTTTAAGTACTTCCCCTCTGCATGGAAGTTGGCAGACGTAGTTCCTATATACAAACCAGGCAAGGATCCTCAGCAGCCTCAAAGTTATCGTCCCATAAGTCTGATATCTAATTTGGGCAAAATAGCAGAAAAAGCTATCCTTTCCAGAATTCAACGTTCAGTAAAAAAATTAAACATCCTTCCTTCAGAACAGTTTGGTTTTCGCCAATTTCACAGTACCACCCAACAAATTCATAGACTAATAGAATTCATTATCACAAGTTATAATTGGCATCAATACACCAGAGCAGCTTTTCTTGATTTAGAAAAGGTGTTCGACAAATTATGGCACTTTGGACTGCTATACAAGTTGATTTTGGCTGGCATTCCATTAGATCTAGTCCAAATCATAAAGTCATTTCTTAGTGACATACGAATGCAAGTCAAACTAAATGATATATTATCTACCCAGCGACGCATCTTGGCAGGAGTTCCTCAAGGGTCCCTTCTGGCACCGATACTTTTCGCGATTTACATGGCGGACATTCCGCACAATCCAATGTCATCTATTATTGCCCTATACGCAGACGACACAGCTATACTAGCCAGATCTATTAAACCGCACCTTGTCACCAAGAAACTGCAAGAAAACCTGCAGAGATTAGAGCACTGGTTCTCGGAATGGAGACTGCAAGTAAACCCTCAGAAGAGTATCGCCATGCTCTTCACTAAAAACACAATATCTCCCAAAGATGACATCTTCCTATTTAATACCAAGATTCCCTGGAAACCAGAAGCTAAATATCTGGGTGTACTGCTGGACAGAAAACTAACTTTCAGTTCACATATAAAAGCCTCATGTTCGAAAGCATCAAGAGTCACTGCACAGCTTTACCCTCTTATCAATAGGAATAGCAAGCTGGATACCAAAATAAAACTGCTCCTTTATCAATTGATGATTCGACCCATTATTACTTATGCATCCCCAGCCTGGAGCCACACCTCAAGTACAAATATCCTCAAACTACAGAAAGTGCAAAACAAATGTCTCCGCATGATCTTGAACGCACCATGGTATGTCAGAAATGTCCAACTCCACCGGGGTACAAATATCCCCTACATCTACTCTTTCCTGCAGTCTTCAGCAGTAAAGTTCTTCTCAGTATCCTCTTCACATCCAAATGAATTAGTGCAACAAGTAGCCAATTATAATGAAACAGACTTCTCAAAATACAGGAGACCGAAGGCCATCCTGCTTCTAAATGAAGATCTCTAAATCACACTCACTCAGGCAGAGCATTTAGCTCATAAACTTTTCCTCACACAGCAATCCTTATCAGATAGCAGGGATTAAAAAAGCATTTTGCTTCACCCTTATAGTTAGCAACGTCTTGCTTGCCATTCCTTTACTTTTGTCCGGTTTCATGGCGATGCATTTTTTCTTCTTGTCATTTTGTATTTTAATCCTTGAGCAATATGTCTAAAATGATGCAGTCAAAGTTAAATTAAATTAACAAAGGCGTTATCGACAATAAATCGGACTCAGGAATTGGTCAATTAAGACAGCGCCTGGTCAGACCATTTTTAAACTTTCTCAATCAGTACGCATTCCCCAAGTATAACCAAATTTTATCGAATCAAAATAAAGCGGTATCTACCGATAGATGGCGATATTAACCCGTTGACGAGTAGTAATGAGAAGAGAATGTGATGATAAATAAGAATTAAGAAAACAGGAAAAGAATGAAGTTCTAAAGACCTTGGATGAAAGAGTGAGGGTGGGGGGAAGAAAAAGACGAATACACCTTTTGACGAATGGAAACAACGTGTAGGCAGCTTTAATCTCAGAAAAGAAGCCAGCTGACTTTCAAAGCGATAAAACACGCCGTTGATAGATAAATTATTCTTAATATATAGTAAATTCATACGAAATCATGAATTTACTATTTCTATTTTTTTAAAAGAGTGCCTTGGGTGTAAAATACGTTAAAGATACAAGAAATTTTATGCTTAGTTTTAATCCTTTTTTCTAATTAAGCAAAACAAAGTTTTGCGCGTGAAATATATTCAACGTCAAAGTACTTTGTTGACGCATTCCTAGTTAGCCTCATCTTTGTTGTTAAAATACAGATTTTTTTTTTAATCCGATATTTCTTCTACTACACTTAAGATTATATAATCTTTATACTAAAGAAATTCGCCAAGTTCGTATACAATCTTGAAAATGAAATTGCTTTCTTTTGGTATTAATTTTCTTTGCTTGTTTTTTTGCTTCTTGATAACGCTAATCGTTTTTGTTCTCGTGAAAATAGTTACTGACACTGGCTACTTTATGAGAAATGAGACTAATAACAAACCAGTAGCAAATAAGAAAATGCAATCTATTGGCTCCGCAACAGCTTTCAATATGTTAATAAATCTGTCTGACGAATATCGCGGGTCTAAAACAGTCTAAGAAAAATGAATGTCTTTTATGCAACGGTAAAAATCTCATTATATACAATTTTCAACGCGATTTTACATTATCTAAGCTCACCAAAATGAATAACACGAAAAGCGTAGGTATTTCACATACAGTATATTAGCAACTCTCCATATGGCTTAACTTATTTTAACGAGTCCATCCCACACACTACAAAAGTACACTGCATATTAATATCAATGGTCGATCTTGTTAGGCATCAAAACGCCGATAATGTCAAAGGTGACACTTTCAGAACCGTAATGAAATTTATATGATTTAGACTAAAGTCGGAAATTTTATAAGAATTAAACAAAAAAAATAATAATAATACCGTACTAAAACTAATCAGTCATTCGCACTTAACACAGTGCCTATTTCTTTCTTTTATTTAAAAGAAAGAGAATATTTGTTGCGTGCATTTGAAAAGAATTTTATTTATAGTGATGGCCTATTTCATTCTTGACGATGGAAGGAAAACTTCCTATTAATATAGAAACATTACGCAACGTGCGTCTGTTATTAAACAAACCAAACTATTATACACAGTCTTGCCATAAATACTGTCACAACTTCCGCACACCTCGCGCTGCCCACAGAACTGTGACAGCCCAGTTCCGTTAGTGGAGCTGTGCGCAGTCAGCATTAGACCGATTATCTGTAATAACACTTCACAAGGTTGGAATGCATCCACCTGTTATTTTCAACAGGCTAAAAACTGGATCGGTAGGATACTGGTGTATCGGAGTATTAACCATGAGGGCGCAATAGCTTGTGAGGACTGTAAAGATGCGCCTCCACCGTAATCCTGCGAGAACACAGAACTTGATGTCACGAGAGATGAACGTTTAGTCACGTGTACTAACTGATGACCTGGAGGTAGCCTGGACACTCCCTAACACCACAACGTATGTGGCAGAGGATGATAAAATCAAAAGGTACTTCAGCAATACGCAAACAACAGACACGGAGATATCCTCTTCGCTGATGAGAAGATTTTCACCATTGAAGACTCGTTGAATTGCCAAAACGATCTGGTATATGCCCCAGATGGTCGCATAGCACCTCATTATCGCGCATCAGTGATGGTTTGGTGAGGGGTCAAAACTTCTGCCGAAGTGTATCTTGCTGGAACCTGTGATACGGCCCCTGAATAGCACCTTGTTTTGTGATAGGCAGTAGATCTTCCAACAGGAAGGTCTACTGCCCATGCACACAAGGCGAGGACCACACATCAGTGGTTGGAGGCGAATGTGTCCGACCACATTTCATCAATGATTGGCCGTCTGGAAATCCTGATCTGAATCCGTTGGACTTCAAATTGTAGTCGGTGCTTGAGAGAGAAGCCTTCAAGAAATGACATACCAGCATCGCCAGCCTAAAGGTAGATTTGGACTGAGTAGTGACTGCGTTTCCGTTGGATGTTGTGTTACCACTATCGATGTGCCTCAGACTTCGGGTGTCAGTGAATGTAAAAGGAGGCCTTTTCCAACATTGAGTTCTGCTATATGCATTGAGTTCCACATTATAATAATGCATATAATTTATTGATAGACTAAAGGTTTATGCGCTGCTCAAATTGGAACAATATTTATGGCTAGACTAGGTACTCAGAAGTAGCTTATAAAGTCGAAATGTATGTTTGTTTAGGAACCATGTAGAAACACGCTGAATCAATTTTAAAATCTTGTGAATATATTTAGGGTGGTCTTAGCCATGTCTTAGGCTATTTCGTCATTTGGTAGTATTTTGTACGTGGTTTCTAATATTAAACCGAGCTCTAGGCTCTGAAAGCGCATCGTACTGATCTCAAGGACAACCAGGCATTATCAACACTGTGCTAAGTAGATATGAAACACAGACAAATCACAAATCACTGCCTGGCCAAATCTTTGAATTCTTACTGCTCCTGGAATACTGCACATAAAATCAGCAAGCCAATCACAATGATAAAATTGAGCGATAACGTTAAGCAACGGTACTCGGCTAAATGTGAGAACCCTCCACACGAACATTATGGAAGCGATGATAGCAGCTGTGAAAACAGTGAATCTGTTTTGATTCCCTTAATTCCCACCAACCATCCCTTTGAATTTAAAGGCTTCTAGATTCCAAAGTATGCTTCGTCGCAAGGCTGAACTGAAGAACTGAACTGAACGTTAAGAACTGAAGGCGAAATGGGCAGCTACTATGTAAATTGACATTACTGCTGAAGAGATGTAGAAGTTTAGCTCCGTCGTGCCCCCCCCCCACACCCACCATTTTGAACAAACGTATCGGCGCAAAACAATTATGCTAGGAAAAAAAAATTAATAAAGTAAAATAATCGTTTTAAAACATGTTACCGAAAACTATCAATGCTGTAATTAATTCGAATAGCACATATCAAATATACACCAAGTGACCAGCTTCGGGATTTAACAAGTTTAATAAACGTCAGCAAAACGTTTATCATACTTAGCAAACTGGTTTTAAAATAATCACTCTCCAAAAGACTTGAACGTCACCGTATAGTACTTGGCACCGTTAGTGTTAATATGAGCGGTGCAATGCAAGCCAAGGTGGTTTCGATTCCTGTGTTGCTACTGTCGATCAATCCCAGACACCAAGGTCTGCAAAGCCGCAAAACAACGTGAAATAAATGGAAAAATTAAACAGGACTAACAGGATCATAAAACAGAATTTAAACTACGTTAATCCCTTAATATTAATAGTATCTATTCTAATAGTAACACGCTTTCTATCCTGCCACTACCATACAAGACTGCTAATTCACCTTCATTAACAGGAGCTTCTCAACCCCTACTATTAAAATATTCCTCCTATACTACGATGCGAATCAAAGCTAAGTCATTCTAATCAAATGACGTCATCACTAGTGGCAGTACAATCGAGGCGCTATTTTAGAAGACAAGGCTGTACGCGGGTTTGTTGCTAACGTAATTAACGTTCACGCTAATGAAGCTTCTGGATATTTAATTGCGATCCCTTAAAGGAAAAACTTTTTTTTTTAATCTTGAAGAGACAATACAATATTTTTTTTAAATATAAATTCCACCTATAGCACATTGGTATTAGCGCAGTGGATGGGGTAAGAACCAAATATGTAACTTCCCCAGCCATTTAACGCTTCCAATCAGCAGTACGATAGTCTCACCTCCTCTGCACCAAGGCATTCATTCCCAAGCAGCCATGCTCACGGTGGGATTCTAAACCACAGCCGGGATAGAAGCGCCGGTAACGCTGTCCGTTTGTACTGTACAAGGATATTTTCAAAATTATCTGTGTAAAGTTTATATGTTGCTAACAAAGTGACCATAAATTGTGCAGGTTTCACAAAAGTTGAGCATCATAGCACTAAGTAAATAAGTAGTGAATACTCGATCTCGATTTGTAGTTGTGTTTTACATATATTAAAATTACCTTCATCTCTTACTCACCTTTGTAGCCATTACGAACATATGCGGGAAAAATATCATCACAGTGGTATGTTTGTGCACTTTTTTGCGCCTATAAATTAGCGAATTGTGAAATATTTTAGAAATTTCGATTTAGACAGTATAAAAAAATTCGAAATTTGCTTACTTGAGCCTCGTTTCAATCATTTAAATAGCATACTGAAATTTATAATGACTTCTCTACATTACTTCTCTACGATACACAGCCAAACAACAGCCAAAATTCCCAGGAGGGGGGGGGTGCACATTCGCATTGTTAATAGTTTTAAACACGAGTTATTAATTTTTATGCAAAATAAAAATATGCTATTCTTTGCATATCGATGTAAAGAAATAAACTTATAGAAAATGAAATATGCATATTTGAAAATAATATAGATAAAATACTTGGGAAAAGTGCATACTATCGTTCAATATTCAAGTATTTTATTTATATTGCTTTCAAAAATGCATATTTCATTTTCTATAAGTTTATTTCTCTGCATCGATATGTAAAGAATAGCATATTTTCATTACTTAATTTATAATATATATAATGCATTTTATCGAAATGAAATTTATGAGAACTACAAAAATTTAACGTATTTCACCACCAAAGAAATGAGAATTTCAAAAGAAAACTAAAATCAATAGAAGGAAAAGTAAATAAAAAAATAAACAGAACTGGATGCAATCATGCATACCGAATGACAAATACTTGATATCCTAAACAAATATTAAATTTGTAAACCAAAACAAAAGAAAGACACCAAACAGTGATCTGTGATTAGCGTTATAATTATGATTTACAATTATTATTTTATTTATTCATCATCATAACGCTAATTACGGGTATAGATCATATTGGTCTGCTCCGTATTATAAAGGTATTTTATTTATTTTGGAAATTTCACAACGTTAATCTAATTGGCTTAACCACTTCAGTCGACATACAAAAGCTGCAATGACTGGAATTTGCTGTCCCTTTTATAATACGTTACTGACATGGTTCGTCTCATACGAAAACCTACACTTCCTTATACTGAAAATATGGAACCGTCTAGGACGTGCTCACAATGGAACTAACCGTTAGCGTATTGATTTGATGAGTCAATTACCACACTTCAAAGAGGACTGTAAACGACCAATGTTATACAGTAAAAGATCACATAAAAAAAATAATAAAAAAATAAAAAAAAACTGAAAAAATATTGTATCCAAATCAATCAACAGTATTATTTTAACAGCTCTTGTGCTTACTGGGCAGCTATTGGAAAATTTAGGCATAAGCTCTAAGGTTAGCATTTCATTATACACATCTCTGATATAATGAAAAATTTCATGCGCTCGCTAATGGATATAAAAGTCAGCTTTATCAGGTCTTCCTGCTGTAGAGATAGATACGACCTTGCGTTGACCTAAGTGGCGCTAGTACTGGCAGTTTCCTTGAAGGAAGTTGCTCAGGATGGCTTTGTCACAGCCTATTCAGGAAATTAATGATTGGGTTTCAAAACATCAGAAATGCAACTAAAGAATGCAGAAACCTTTTCTATAATATTTACTGACGTGGTGGCAAAGTTAAAACCATTGACTGATAGAAATCGTATTAACATAACCATGAATGCAGAATATACTAACAGACGATTGTTATTCAACATATGCGTACTCGACTACTAGCCTATTTCAGAGCGAACTAGTGAAAAGATCGAAATCACGGGCATGTGACTCGAGTAACTAATATCACACTTATCAGCAAGACAAGCACCAACAGTTCGAAGGAGTGCTATCCAGTACAACCCTAAAAATAAATAACTGATATCGCTTTGTGTTTAAAGCACACACATATACACACACACACACGAATAAAGTTTGCTAAATTGTTTTACTACGGATTGTGCACACAGGCAGAAAAAAAAGGATAGCCAGAATACACAAGCCAAAATAAGAATTTAATTTGGCGTGAGAAGAGTTGAAGACGAGCAAAAAAATAAGAAATGGACTGAAAGAGATAAACTTCTGTAAATATCCCTGCTGAGATCAGGAAAATAACCATGCTACTGATCTTGCTGTATACGAAGACAAAAAAATTTAATATGGCGCATTTTATAGGCTATTCAAGATATCATGACGTCACTGCAAATTAAATGGGGATATTATTTTTGAGCTTTGTTTAGAAAGCCGAACGTGGCAAACGTCAAAGAAACTGCTTTTTAAAAAGGAAAAGTACAAAACGATGGGAGTTTTATTTTGTGTTCGAATTATATCTTTGAAAACGGAGGCACTACAAGCCTTTGTGCTTAATAGTGAAAAAACAGAAGCTTGAAGCAATACTTCGAAAGATTTCCATTTCCCAAAGGCGCTCGGAGCAGCGCTGTTCTTTTACTTCGCCTTTTTTCGGTATTCTGTCGGTTTCACAACTGTACGATTGTTTTTGTTGTTTCTCGCCAAGTCTTAAAGAAAAAAATAAATATAAAGATTAACAGTTATTCTCCTTCCGTGTTGTCTCAAAGGACGACTCTTTTTCCATTTTCCTTTTTTTTTTAATAAACAAATAGAAATGGAATATTATATGCAGAAGGGCCAATCTAGGAATCAAACAGCTTTAGTTTCATTTAGACTGACGAATATATAACTACCGTACTTCAATAATTGCATTGCCCATATTGTTGTTGTATATAATATACCCATCATCATCATGCGTATCAAGGATTTAGGCCTAGCATGGCCTGTTCCGGCCTTAGAAGTTATCGTTGAATCGTTTAAGAGGACGTCCTGGTTTTCTTTTTCCTAATGGCTTGTACTTTAAGGCTTGTTTTGGTAATCTTTCTGTTTTCATTCTTTGAACGTGTTCCATCCATTTATGTTTATATTTTTTAATTTTTTCTATTACTGGTTCTTGGTTTAATTCTTTCGTAATTTCTTCGTTTCTTTTGTGATCAAACAGAGTATACTTTGCAGTTTTTCTCATAAACTTCATTTCTGCTGTTATTAATCTTTGTTTGTCTTTTTGTTTTATTGTCCAGATTTCGCTTCCATGCATTAAGACCGGTAGGGCTAATGTATTGTATACTTTTAGCCTGGTTTGCTTTTGAACTAGGTTTGGTTTAAATATAGAGTTAATTACACCTGTTATTTTTAAATATTTTGCAATTTTTATGTTTATATCTTTTTCATTTTCATATGTGGTAGTTAAATCCTAGGTAGTTAACTGAATTCACCTGTTCTAAGATCCTGTTATCTATTACTATCTTAGTTCTTGCTGGATCTTGTCCTTTAAAGGCCATAGTTTTTGATTTTTCTGTTGATATTATCATACCATAATCTTTGGATATCTCATTTAGATCTAAAATAGCTTTCTGTAGTTTATCTTCAGAATTTGTAATTATTATTTGGTCGTCGGCAAAGAGGAGAGTGTTTAAGTTAACTGTAGGAGAAAGTTTAATTCCTTGATGTAAATTTTTATTCCATTTTATTATTATTTCATTTAAGTAGATATTAAAGAGAGTTGCTGAGAGGGCACATCCCTGTCGGACCCCTTGGTTTGTCTCTCTCGTATATAATAGCTCGTGATTTAATCTTATTTGTATTTAATTATTTTCATATATACTTGTGATAGCTTTTAGGATATTATTTGGTATTTGTCTTTCTTTTAATATGTTAAATAATATGTTTCTTTTAACTTTGTCAAATGCTTTTTCAAAGCCAATAAATGCAATATGTGTTTCTAAATTGTATTATCTTCTTTTCTCTATTATTAATTTTAGGCAAAAGGGCGGGTCTATACATGATCGTCCTTTTCTAAATCCATTCTGTACTTCTAGAATAAAGTTTTCGGAATATTTCATTAGTTTGTTATTTAAGATTCTGCTATATATTTTGTAACAGGAATTTAGTATACTGATACCTCTATAGTTTTTACGGTCATCTCTATTACCTTTCTTAAAGATAGGAATCACAATTGCTTTTTTCCATTCTATTGGGGGGATACCAGTTGAGTAAATTTTATTTAAAAATAATAAGAGTCTTTCTTTGAATTTTGTTCGTATGTACCCACAGATGTACATACAATATATATCTACCTATCGGCCCTAGATAACAGAGTCCTACTGCACATAAATTCAAAACAAGGCTTCAGGAGTGGTCATATAATGCGCACAAACTGGACCAGAGTGCTTTATAAGTAAAATATCTAAGAAAACGGAATATGTAACTAATATTAATTTATTAATCGCAAAAAGGTAAGTGGTAGTGAAAATGCAACCTGCAAAACAAAATCCTAATCAACAGGAAGGTCAAATTACTATAGAAACTAAAGCCCAAACGCAACAAAGATGCTCTACACAAAGTTCCAGAACACAATGAGCCTTGCAGATAAATAGTATTTCGTGACAACGTATGTTTTCTAAAGAAAGGCAGGTTATGAACAATGTCAATGGAATCTTACAAGAGAAAAATATAAGAAAGATCATCTTGCTAATTTAGCACCAAAATGTTTCCGAAATTATTAGTTAGGAACAGAACAATCTTTGACTGCAAATCTAGATAACAAAGTAACGACTTTTTTCTCATAAACAGGAAATATCTTATCGTAGCTTCTTTAAATAGGTTTACTCAAGGAGGTTCCTAAAAGTATATCTGGTGTTCCCGAACAAGATAAGATATGATATGGAAGTCGGATAGGTTCTCCGTTTATCGAAGAGAGAGAGTATAAAATCAAAGGTGAACTTTTAAAATTATGTAACAACTTGAGATAAGGGCTTTTCAACTCAAGGGAGTTGCAATGTGAAAAACTGATCACGAAGAACGAGCAGCAATCTAGAAAAACTAATACCTATACAAACTAGATAAACAAAAACCTATATAGAAAATACTAGAGAGTAAAAACCTGAAAAGACACTCGTAACGTGAAGAAATCGATGGTGACAAATATCTCTTCGACGGGATCAAAGCAGAAAACTCGTCTCCAATTAATCACAGATCGAAGTTGGTCACGACTTCTGTTCCATCATACTTCTATTTCTCTCACGTTTTGATAATTCTACCAACAAAATCAAACGCTGGTCTCCTCCTTGAACTCAGTCATCCACTCGGTTCTTACAAGAGAATCCAAGTTACTTTATCTGACCCAACGCCATTTTTTTTCTTCTTCTGGCATTGATGGCGGTATAACTCTGAATCAAATGTGCATCCTAAACGTGTCACCTCTACGCACATCTCTTCTACAGGCTTATTACAGACATACCTTATATCTTGGAGGCTATTCCACATCAGCCTGTTTCGAAACTGAGATTTTTTTTAATTTTTTTTTCTAATGAGCTTTGCAATATCATAATTTTACTATGAAAAATTATAAATATTTGGTTTCCCGTGCTCTATGGTAAAATCCTATGTTCCTATTAATGAAATCCGGTATTCAGGCCTCTCGCCGCGTCCTGTACATGTATTGCTTTAAACATCCGTCTTTAGGTAGCTCCGGGAAATCGGCTAACATATACTTCACTCCCTAATTTCCATAACCTTTCCTGATACTCCTAACTACAACTGCATTATTTCAACATTACCCATATTAAAAAACATGTTCCTTTAGTGCTCGAGACCGGTTCGAAATTTCTTTCTGGTTTCTGGTGATTGCGTATAAATTGCATGATTACCTCACAATTTACGTATCTGCGTTTTAAGTTTATATTGCTTTATTATGTATTTTCCTGAGGATATTTTGTAATAGGTAAAGAACGACTGACACGTGCAGTTAATAGCAACTGATGAAAACAATGTTACATCCTAACTAATCGAAAAATAAATAAATAAATAAATCGCCATTTCAAGCTAGAAAAGATGCAAAAATCTTTATTTATCAAAATAATATTTAATAAATAATCCGTGTACTGAATATGTGATAGGATGTCATGTTGCAAGTCTATCTGTTTGACAATTGGGCCATCGCAGATCAACAATCAGTTACCATACTGAGATGGAAGCACAGGGAGTGAACTGCTAGTACTGCCAGCAGTGGACGATCCACCACACTCACCAAATATGCCCATAGGGTGCTACGAAGGATAACATGTAAAAACCACCATTCGTCGGCAGATGTTGAATGAATGCGGAGTTCCAGGCAGGCTGGAACACGAATCTGCACAAAAACATTCAGAAGCGAGGCTCATAACAACGCAAGCCTCACATTCCACGAATTAACATGCAGAGTGGTCTTTAGTGGTGCAGAGAGCGAGTACAGTGGGAGTGGAAGCTTGGAATGCTGTCTTATGGAGCGATGAATCACGCTACACCTTCTGCCGAGCACATTGACGGGTGTGGGTGGGGCATATGCATGGTGAACGTCTCTTAACTGATTGCGTAGCCCCCCACTATGAAATTTAGGAGGCAGTGTGATGGTATGGTCGTTTTTCTTGGTTTGGCCTCGAACACTGAACTTTGAGAGGTATCTGAACATTCCGGACAATGCAATGCTTCCCCACTTTGTGGTGTTTCTATGGAACTGACAGTGTTATAAGGCTGATGCTGTTGTAATTGCGTGGTTTGTGGACATGAACATCACCACAGTTGACTGGCCTTCACAGAGCCCTGATCTCAACCTACTGAACACCTGTGGGATGAACTGGACGTCCCTTGACCTCGAGTGAGGTCAAGGGACGTCCGCCACACAACAGTCCGATTATCAAAGTGAGAATAAAAAAAATAATATTAACTATGTGAAGCTAGAGAAAAAAGTCTGCGTCGAGTTAATTAGGGTTGTTTGGAAACGACTTCTAACAGCCAAGGCATATTGTATTATGTCCGTCAACTGTATGCATTAACCAGCGGATTTGTCTGTTTTGCTAGAGGGAACTTTTCCTATCTCCATTTGAGACTTGCTAATTCGCTGCGGCTAAAAAACTCGCCAAACTTTCCTGGAGTCTTGGAGGGGGATTCAAACGCAGGGCTTTCTAATTCAAGAATACGTGCCAGCCCACCTCTCACCAAATGGGCCACAGAGAGCTGTTGGAAAGTTACAAATGACTTGAAACACTAAAACATGCTTCAGGAATCAATGTCATGAACAAGCTTATTGAATGAAAAAAAAAAGTTTAAAGAAGCAGATGATGAAAATGCTGAAAAGCAAGATATTTAGTTTTTTTTTTTTTTTTTTTTTTGACACACACAGAATCTGAACGCAATATTGTCCATATTAACTATTAAAAAGCGTTAAATATTTCAAATAATGGCATCGCTGGATTGAGTATGCTAGCTGCCGATAACTATTTTGGATGCCCTCCTCCCAATATGCGCATCACTCGCACAGGAATGACTATTTTTGCTCATAAACTAACTAGTCTGAAGGAAAACATGCATTTCATATATTCCTCAATACCTGAAGGATGTTATAGCTAGTCTTTCGGCATGAAGACAAAAATTAGAAAATGAATAGTGATTACGGTTCGCAAATAAATGCGCGCGCGCACATCTCATGTAAATACGTTAATTCTTCTAAAAGGTATCCTGCCCAAAATTCACGGTACGACATCGCTGTGACATCCCTTTCATAATACGACAATGGAGGAGTGTACTTATTATGCGTGCCTCCGTACAATACTGTTGAAATGATAACAGAAGAATTCTTTCTGCTCCGTTTCCTATAATTTGACTCCATCGACATAACGGAGCGAACCATGCTGCGTACGCTCATATTACTGAAATCCGACGGTAGCAATGTTCTGATTGTTCAGCAGAGTGCAATGGCATGTGTTAGTCTGAAAGGGCAGACGAACGAATGTTAGTTCATTGGCCTGTACACCACAATTGTGCCAGTAAAAGTAAACGATATTTTAATAGCAAAAACTTTTGAAAAGTTACTCATGCACGACGTATATCCTAAGATTCTGAATAAACATTAGGGGGTTAATTACCAGCCATTGTAGCTTTCATATAGCTGAAATTTATGATAATTTCGCAGTTGTTTTGCAATTTTAAAGATGAGTTCGCACTTAGAATACCTAGAATCATGGCCGAGTCTATCAAGAAATATGCAGATGTTGATAACGATTCTCCATGCGACTGTCTGCCAAAATGGCTGCTATTTCATCGTCTTTTTTCCATAGTAATTTACCCGTGAATAAACGGATTTCATACGTCAATTTATTGCAAAATTAAAAATTCTTTTCCTTGGATAAAACTCGTAAACAGCAATACAATATTATTTTAAAAACAATGTAGCAGCAAAACTTGATACAGATACGATATTTTACTGAGTTCTAGCTTTCATCTACTGAGTTACGATAATAAACATGTAAGGAGAGACATAACAGTCCTTGGACTGGTACTGGTCCGATTATGAGAAAAAGAGGGGGAAATTTATATTAGTTTATTTTCATTTTTATTTTTTTTAATCCAGTATTCCCTTCACATTACTTTTCGCGTACACACCTGCTTTATTGCTCATACGATCCTCAGTAGAAGAAATTAACCAAGTTACAGCAACGTAACAAACGCTAAATTAAATTTAAAAAAATAAAATGTTTAGATTTATTGATAAAGGTGACTTGTTGAGTGACACGAGACACTACACAATGCGAGATCATACCATAATTAATAGATATCTTCTACCTATGGCTTATACAAGATCCTAAAGTGGTATCAAAAATTATTTTGTAACAGAAAATCGATTTTACGTTATATTAGTCATTGATAAGGCCTTAACTTTAATGGAATTCTATTGTCAGTTTAACTCAAAAACATATCGAAATATAAATCACTCACTTGCGTTCCCAATATTAGATGCTGGCCTTAGATTGGAAGTCTGCAGTCCGTATGCGTCAGCCGTGGACTCGACAGGAGAAATGCCATCGATGAAATCGATAGGAGAAATAGGACTATTAAGAAGTCCGAAGTCATCAATAAGTGATGCTTCAGAAGGATATTCAAAAGTGAAGGTGGCGCTGTCATCAAACTGTATCCTCAGCTAAAAAATACAAGAAAGAAATAATTTAATTATTTATATAATTTAATTTAATTAAAGAAATAATTTAATTTATTAAATACAATATGACAATATTAGTAAATACAAGCACATATGAACGAAAATGTATTAAATCAGCAATTACTATAAAAACTTCTCAAGCAGCGAAATCGGGTTAAATTATTAACGAAGTATGACTTACACCAAAACCAAATTCATAGCAAAAATAACTATTAGCTATTGCTAGTTTAGGAATATTTATGCCTGACACCCCTTGCAACATAGTTAAAGGATAAATCAATCCGTCTTGAAAAGATATTCAAGACGGTACGAATCATTATGGATATACTGTTTATCAAGGTACTCAATTGTCAACATTACACATCAACTGGCTATGCAATCATAATCTTGTCAAAATTACTGGAATATGAAATAAACCGGACTTCCTTAATGTTGCTTTCATAATAATTTGCGCTTTGGAGATGGCTTTCAATGTGTGTTCTAAAATAAGCAGGTAAACATTTGGTATGAATGTTTTATCGACGTTTTTCAACGTTATATTCTGCCTCACACTTCTCCCCCATCATTTTCACTCATCGGAGCTCTATGTCGGTTCCTGCTCGTGGCATCGATATCATTTTCCCACCCTCTCTTCTCGGTGTATACTTTTGAGGTAGAATCAATGTTATTAAATATAAAAGAAAAAATTATCTATGTCCTCTATATCGCCAAAAAGTATTGAAACTCAATGGAAATGCAAATATAAAATACTAAGTGGCTCCGCCCCCCCCCCCCCGTGTTCCGGACTGGTAGGCCGGTTCTCCTTGAATTCCGATGACTCGAATTTTGAAAACTCGACACTCAGGGTAGCCCCTGAGTTTCAAAACGTTTCAAATAACTTGACAAAAACGTTACAGCCTACATCCGCTTCAAGTCGACGTCACATCCGTTTCCAATTTCAGCTTATCATTTTACGGTATAGAGTAGATTAAACTTTTTAATTAGGTATAGGTTTCTAAGTCTATTTATTTATTTATTCGTATGGAGTTCGTCCCTTTTTCTCCCCCGTCCCTATTGGGGCGAGTTGAGTTTTTATGGCTAACTATTTATGGCTGTAGATCCGTGTGTGTTCACGGGGCCGGTTTGCCTGCTTGCGGGATGAAAAACGCCAGATAAACTGGCGGAAAAATCCCTACTGCCCGCGCCCAAGACCGGCTAATTTGGCTCTGACTGAGGAAGATCCTCAAATTCCTCACGTCTTCGACGGGAATCGAACCTGGGACACTCCTTCCCCAGGCATATGGTTGCTAAGCGCATAGCCACTAGGCTAACGCGGACTTCTAAGTCCATATTACAGTATTTCGTCAAGCACATCATTTTTTGTCGTCACTGACAGTTACTCCCTAACTCAGTCGATAACAACAGTAATTAGGACTCACAATACTGGCCGAAATCTTAATGGAATTGTAATACCGATTTCATAAATACAAGCATTTTTCTCAAACTAAATTTTGCAACTACCGTTAACTTTATGGGCAGCGTTAATATAACCGCAAACAAATTAATTCATCTTGACAGAAATTAATATTTGAAAAAAAAAAAAATCTTTTAAGCATGTTCCAACGAGTCTTAGAATTAATTACAAGACAAGTTTTCTTTGCCAACTTCTGCTGCAGTATACTCTTGTAAATGTCATTTTAGATCAGTAAGCTTCCAATAATTCGATAAATCTTAAGACAGATCGTATTCTCTACAAGTTCTAAGCAATTTTCTGTCTTAAGATTTATCGAATTATTGTGACAGCGTACAATGATTGCTAGCGATTCGATGCTATTACCGGAAGTATGGAAAAGATAGTAAACCAGTGTACGCTGTCACTGTGCTTGTCACAAGCACAATTCTCTTATTGCTCTTGAAGTATTCAGTCAATAAGAATTTCTGTGCGTAAAATGTCTGAGTAAACCAGACCTGAGTTTCATGAAGTTTCCGTTCCATTCATTATGGTTATAGTAATCCCTCAATTGCAACATTAAGTGATATTAATGATTTACTGTTGTCGATTGTATAAGTATTATGTGAATAAATAATTAACATTCAAAAAATTAGTACGGAGAAACCGTTTTTTTTTTTTGTTTTTTTTTTTCCCGCATTAGCAACATGTTGCTAATGACAAATCGGCATGCTTTTTTGAATTCTCAGTTACTAGACTATATATTATATCCGGAAGGATTGAAAATACTATGCTTAGTGATGTCAGGTTAATAAATCATTTTGGCATATCAGAAAAATTTTAACCATGTTTGTTTACATTTATATATATAAACCTACTGTTTGTTAACATGTGACCTCTAGCACTTAAGTACTGCACAAAAAAAATAGGATCAACAAACACTAAGTCATTTAAGACATTCCGTACATAATGCGTAACTGGAAGCGATCGTGTGGAACAGACAGCATCTAACCTAGTGGCATACTTAAATGTACGGAACTTAGTATTCTATTTTAATAGCGTCTGATGTCTGTAACTCACATTCTTGATAACCACATCCTTATCATTATATGCTCATGTAGCTATTCTGATCCGTCACAAATAGTGAATTTTATATGTGCGTGAAGAGATATCATGTTCCAGTTTAATGGAAACTAGTGCCTATTAGATCATCTAGATTAGAAATTTGATTCCGCTTCGATAAACAACTATAATGGAAATGTTTTCCACTAATTTATTGCAGAATATTCACTGTCCTGTTTAAAAAAACACCGAAAAATTTTGTAAACTCAAATTTTTAATTTATATACTTGAAATCAGCAGGGATTCCCTCATTAACACAGATTAAATGACTCTGGATGAATAAACTGGGCAAAAGAAATAACTTACAACAGCAAATCCGCTTCCTACTTTTTTTTTTTTTTTTGCACTACTTTACTTCTGATTTTTAGTATTCAACATCTACAATTTCGACTTCAACTTTAAAAAATCATAATTGCCAAAAAAAGTAGCAAAGGTAGGCAATAATACATATATATGAACCATTTCATTATATATATTTTTAAATTTAAAAAGAATTGCAGCCAAAAAAAAAAAAAAAAAAAAAAAAACGTTCTGATCCAAGAGTATTCAAAAAATAATAATAAAGCTTTGCTTATCTCTTTATATCCAAGATTATAAAGGGAGCTACATGAACCATAAGTTTAGCGATAATATAAAGTATTCATAAAATTTTCCTTTACGTTATTCGGAACTAGCTAGGTGTATTTTATTCACATTTGGAATTTGAAATAATCATAAAAATTTGTTTTCATCTCATCCTCTGCAGGAATGAAGCGTGTCGAAATTACATACGACATTAATCGTCCTCTGATTAGATGGAATTTAATAAATTGTAGGATTTAGATGTAAACAAGATGTCCGCGTGGTTCAATTTTGATTTGAATCGACGTATTTTCAACACCATATTTTTAAATCGAATTCTGGATATATTCCAGCTGGCAGGATTCATGGGGCTGCATGGTGAATATCCCGATCGTATTTTCAATGAAACCAACGATTAAACTAATTCCGCATTGGTTGGATAAAAATTAAATGAAATCTGGTGTTTTAGGATTTCTATAAAAATGGAAAAGTTATTTCAGCTATGGCTTCAATAAAACCACATATGATGGAAAAATTAGGTAGACAAAATTATGTCGAGTACATAAGTCCAATACGTTAAAACAGGTGGAATTTTTTGACACAAGTATCGCTACTTGTTTTGAATAACTTCCCTTCGCAAACACGATTGGGAAAACAAAGGAAATATCAATGATTCTTTATCTTACGCCTTAGGTCTCGAGACCTCTTGCGACAATACTTATTTATTGCGATTCATTTTCCCACCGTTTTCGTGGTCTTCTAGTATTTGGCTTCCATTTTTCTATTCGATTATTCTTTCTTTTTGCATTCTGTTGACATGCTTTTCCTGTTTGCTATCCATTCATGCGCTACTTCAGGCACTGTATATTTCTCAATTTCAGATTTTATCAAATTTATCACGTGTTCGGTTATTTTTCTGTTTATTTCTAGCTTACGCCTGATTGGTTGCTTACTAATCATAAGTGTTTTAGGTTTTTCTTTTTAAATTTTAAATTGTCAGATACCATTACTACTTCAATTGCATAACAGATTTATTAACAATTTTTATACCGTTTAAATTATCTTAGTTCTGCTATTACTTCATCTATTAAAATACTGAACAGTAGAGGATTTTTCACATTATAATTAAAATATCTTTTAATTTTATACTATCGAATGCTTTATGCAGAACTATAAAAACACACACACACAAAAAAAAAAAACAGGAGTGTTATATTCTATTGATATGTTATATTTAATTTGATAGGTTTTGCACAGATTTTCAAGATGGTTGGTAATAGATTGATCCTTCTGTAATTATTTGAATCTTTTCTTCCTCCTCGTTTAAAAATTGCCACTGATATTTTTACTCCATTTATCTGTTTTTAGTGATTCAGTTAACTATTTAAGAAAAGTGTCTTCTGATTCTTTTCCTCCATATTTCAATAACTCATTCTGCATTTTGTCTATTCCAACTGTTTTTCTATTTCTAATTTTCCTTAAAATGCTTTTAAGAATCGATAATTCTACTCAGAACAGTTTCAATGCAAGTAGAAGAGCACATAACGCCAAATACATACGAGTATCTGGCATAATGGCGCAGAAAATATGATAATACTAGATGTTGTTAAGACCTCCCCCCTCCAATCGATTGCAATTCTACGTTTATGGAGAAAACAATTTGAACTTTTGTTCGTTAGTATAGTTTTGATTCTCACTCAATACATTTCTGAGCAAAAATTTTTGATATTAAACCAATCCTAGGTTCAAGAATACTCTAGCCTGAACGGATGACTGACACTGACGAACTAGTAGATTACAAAGATCAATGGGAACCTAATAAACTGCTGACAATAGCACATATAACAAGCCAGTACAAAGCCAAACGCTATTTAGAATTATAAAATAGTTGGCTTTAAAGACACAATTCAAAATGAACACATTTCGCACCCTCTTTTTTTCTGTGGAGGCGTAATGAGAATCAGCCTGAAGGTTATCGATAAAGGATTTCACAGTTGTGACAGAAAAGTTTCGTATCTCACAAAAATAACACGCAAGCATACGATACACTGCTCAAACTAGCAGTATCGGAATGACTTGTAGCGCAATCACAAGCACAAAAGAATGTCGGCGAGTCTGGCTGCGATTGGTCGAACGTGATAATATCGACACTGCGTTAGATCGCAGTGCATTTGTTTCGTAATCTAAAGCGTTAATCGAACAATTCCAATCATTAACTATTCAATCACTGTCGAAACATAAGCTGTGACCTTTAACATGTTGTATTGCATTTATATAATGCTGTAAGCATTGTTATTATTTATAAACACAAACAAAATTTAAATTTTTCATTTTTTCCTTGGGGGTGCTGCGGTGTTCGCAGTGCTTATGTACGGGCCGCCACTGGTTATACAGTTATTATATTAAATGGCAAAGTTAAATAGTTATTATCGTTTCATGAAAAGGCGTGTTGAGATTGTTAAAAATCTTTGGATTAAATCTGGTGATTGTCTTAACCATAGCGTTACAATTTTTAAACCCCAAATCATGCTAGACAGGCTGACAAGTGCCGCCCATCACTGGCTCTTGTTCTTTGATTGCTAATACTCAAACTGTATGTAAAATTTGAAAACTTAATTCTTACTTAAATATAACACTGAAGAAGCCACTGATCTTCAGTGTGCGAAACTACACGGTCGTTAACTGAGCTTTGAGTGGTAAATATCACTGTTTAAATACAATAGCAAACTGGCTCAAAAAAAAAAATCAATAGCAATCACCAATCTGATTAAAATCCGTCCGGCCAAAGCTGCTTTTATGAAGAGATAAAAATGACATTAAGTGTTTAGACCAGTGGTTCTGAACTGACGTGAGTGAGAATTTATGAGTGTGAAGCGATTTCAAGGAAAAATTGTTCTAATAATAATTTTATATATATATAAATCTGTAGATCTTCCAGTCGGTTATATCTTCGAGATAACTCGTTCACATGTAACCAGAGCCGACCCTACCATACAAGCGAACCAAGCATACGACCATAGACGAGGGTTCGGATCACCGATAACCTTTCCCTTTTCTCCGTTAAGAGGTAAAACGAAACACTGCTTTTAATGGCTTCCAGAACAATATAGGGAAGGGATACAACGTGTGAGGTTCGTGGAAATGTTTTTCTAAGAATGTTTCCAAGCCTTTCTTGCAAAAGGGAAGCATTTTTAGATTAGTCTCATTTGGCCTGTCGTCCTCACAACATCAGTAATTTAAACTGATTGCATATAATTTATAATAGATTTGTTTGCTTTTTAATGAAATTAACGGAGATTAAAGTGATCGTTATGATGAAGATGATTGATATTTACAATTTTATTTTAAATATTACTGCCGTAAAAATATCTAATAATATTACAATAATATTCAGCTTTATATTTTATTTTGATTTAATTATCATAAAAAATTAAAAGACTATTTCTACTTTACAGTTAAACAAAAGATGCTTGGTCGTAAAAAAGTGTCGGGTGCCCAATATCGCTCGGATTCAATTAGAAATGAAAAAGCAATCGGAGTCTACAAAAATTCTTAAAAGAAGATTCAGCTTTGAGAGAATCCGTAATAACTGAAAATGTGGTCCTTTAAAACAAGAAAATTGAGCCTTCTTTGCGTATGTCTACGGGAGAGGCGGATAGTGTGATCAATTCTGTTCTTGGAGATGATGGAATCGTTGATAATATGTCGGATCCTAGCCATCTATTATCACAAATTCATGTAGATTAGAGGCAGTTTTAAACGGACCAACAAAGCCAAGAGCAGATATTAAATACGATAAAGAGAAAAATAGCCGACGATTTACAGTTGCACACGTCAAAAGGAAGCTGCGAAATGGAGAGGAGATTAATAGAATATGGCTTGTTTATTCACCCATTTAAAAACGCAGTATTTTGCCTTTTTTTTTTTTTTTTTTGAAAATTCTATTACTCAGGATGGTTATAGTGACTGGAGAAATTTGAGTCAAACCCTTAAAGAACATGAAACCTCATCAATTCACTTTGAATCACATAAAAAATGGATAGAACTCAATATTCGCTCAGAAAAGGGTTTTTAGTAATAAAACATTAGATTCATATTCGCAAACCAATTTGAGTGCTGAAACTCGTCATTGGCAAAGAGTATTAGAAAAACTATTCGCTATAGTCGAATTTCTCGGCCATCAATGTCTCCCATGAGACTCATCAGACAGATTGCATGAAAGCAACAATGGTAATTATGTACAATTAGTAGAGCTGCTAGCAAAATCTGATTTCGTTATGGCAGAGAATAAAATCAAATGAACTCCATAATCACTATTATTAAAATGAACTAAAACCATAAGTAATATGCGCGGTCAAGGTTACGACAATGTTTCAAACATGAAAGGTAGACACATTCGGGTGTTCAAAAAAGGATACTTGGTGCAAATAATCGTTTTTTGTTCCTTGCCATGCTCACTCCTTGAATCTTGTCGTCAATGATGCTGCTCAATCATCTCATTCACTGTTTTATTTTTTAGATTAATACAAGGTATCTATGTTTTTATGAGTGGATCTACAAGACGCTGGTCTATTTTAATTAAAAATGTTGCTAACTTAACTTTGAAGCCATCGAGTGAAACTAGATGGGAAAGTAGAATAGAGGCGATCAAACTTTTCAAGGTTTCCTTCCGGTGAAATTTATGATTCCTTATTGAAATAAGTCAAGATTCATCCTTTGATCCAATTTCTCGACATGAAGCAGAAACATTGGCAAATCAGATGAAAGATTTCCATTTTATTTGTTGTATCGTTGTCTGGTATAATATTTTAAAGACCATTAACATAGTAAGTATTCATAGGAAGAAAAAATATGCATCTCTCAAGTTGTTGATATATTAAAATAAACCCTAGAAACCCTAAAGAAATGTCGATCGGACATTGCATTTGCTGAATGTCTAGAAGAGGCCAAAAATTGCCGTTGATCTAGAGGTACGACCATTTTTCTCCGTAAGGAATCGTATTCGTCCCCGATGAAAAACTTTTAACTCTGCTCCCGATGAATCCCTAATTGATTTGAAGATGGAATTTAAAGTAGATTTTTATTTCTATGTCTATGACGTAGTAAACATTTCCGTAGAAGAAAGAATTATGTAATTACATAACCACAGTAATCTATTCAGTTTTCTATATGATGTAAATAAATTAAAAAATCTTTCTAAAGATGAACTTAAAAAAAAAAAAAAAAAAAAAAAAAAAAAAAAAAAATGAAGATCTACTTCGACTTTGCATCTGCAAAAGCCCGAAATCAGAAATTCTTGTAAATATATGTGTGACTTTTACACTGAATTCAACGTAACTATATTCAATTTTTCGTTGTTTATTATTAGTGACATTTTAATCTTATGTATATTATTTTTTTATATCAAACCTCTAGATTATTAAATACATGAAAATTCAGAACAATCAAAATGTAAGGTTTTTCATTAGTGAAAGCATGAAAAACGACTTGTAAAAATGTATGTAAATTTAATATTAATTCTCTGTAACATTTAAAAGGCGCCCAAAGGCTCCGCGCTTGCGCCGTCCATGTAACTAAAGCATATTGACAATACATGTACTGTCTATCTCAACAAGTGTTAAGTTTTCAGACCCCCCCCCCCCATTATATTATAGGTACAAAGTACTTTATTTAGCTCTTCTAGCAGGAAGAACAAAAATGAATATATCGACCCAATGATGGTTGTGAAGCAGCGATAAAAACATCGTGAAGCTCGGCTAAAAATATCATATATAAAATGGCTTCTTTAACTGAAGTACCAACTTTCCGGTTATTAAATTATTTCACATTTTATTTTCTAATTTTATATTATAGCTATTATAGCATTAATAAATACTACAGGAGTTTTTCTAAAAATAAACGTCTTGCTGTAAGTGTTTTTATTAATGATGAAATAATTCGGTTAATATTTTTAAAATGAGTTTTACTTGTATTTTGGAAAAGAGCAACTTCATTTTATATAAAAATAAAAAGACGGGGTCGAATGAGCGATTCCGACAGAAGGTACAAAGAACGGTGATATTATCATTTGAGTAATAAAAATCGGATTTGAGTAATGTCTGAAGCAGATAAACAGCATAATTTGATGCATTTTATTGCTATAAAATTTCTGAATGAAGGTCATATTTTGAATGAAGACACTAGTAGATAAAGCGCTTGAGTGCTAAGACTATTTGCAATTTATACTGCTGCTACCAAAAGTGATTACTAGTGTACTTCTTTATTCAATGCCTATTAAGCAAAGATAACTTTCCAATTTTTAGATCTTTTAGTGTTTAGTAAAATATGTGATCAGGCCGTTCAGGGGTAAGGAACAAGGGTGTGAAACACTGAGGTCGCCGAATTTTAAGTCAGCAACAATTTGGAAATAAACTGTCTACGGATTTGTAATTTATAAGTTTAAATTAAACTTTAATATATATGAAGACTTTATACGAGGGTGGTCTGAAAGGTTCCCGACCTAACAATGAAAAAAAAAAAATTTATAATTTCAAAATTACTTTTATTTTTCAATATAATCTCCATTAAGACTAATACGTTTATTCCGTTGATGCTCCAGCGCCATTATCCCATCTCTGTAGTGGTTCTCAGTAAGATCTGCAAAATACCTCTCTACAGCTATAACCACCTCTTGATTCGAAGAAAAACACTGACCAGCGAGGAAGAGTTTTAGTTTTGGAAGAGATAGAAGTCAGAGGGAGCCAAATCTGGGGAATGGGGTCGATGTTCCAACAATGCATAGTGCAGATCCCTTAATTTTCCCATTGCCAAAACACCTTTGCGGGCAGTTGCATTGTCCTGATGAAAGATGATTTTGCAGAAGAAAAAAATCATCTTTTCTCACGAATTTTTTCGTCTAGTCTGGTTAAAAGATCGGAATAATATTCCCCGGTTATTGTTTTACCCTTTTCAAGATTTTTTATAAACAAAATTAATAAACAAATTAACAAAATAAACAAATAAATAAACAGAATTAATAAACAAAATGCCAGCATCCCAAAACACCAATGCCATGACCTTGACTTTGCCCATGACTTTGTCTTCTTTAGCGGTGAACCGCCTTCTGTCCACTGTTTCGACTGCTGTTTGTATTCTGGTGTAATGGTGAATCCAAGTCCCATCCATAGTAATAAATCGACGCACAAAATCAGTTTTATTCTTGTTAAAACGCTCCAAGCACTGTTCAGAGATTTTCATGGCAAGTGCGTTTTGATCTGCTTTGAGCAAGCGCGGCACCCATCTTGCGCAAAGCTTTTTCGTATGCAATTCTTCATGCAAAATACAGTATATCCTACACGTTTTTTTTTTAAATGCCTGTAGTCTTAGCAATTTCACGCACTTTGACTCGCCGGTCATCCAATACCATATCGTGCACTTGATCAATGATTTCTGGTGTTGTTACACTTTTTTTGGACGTCCTTCACGTGGATCATCTTCAAGACTGGTACGGCGAGGTTTAAACTCGGCAGCCTATTTCTTAATTGTCGAAAAGGAAGAGAAGATACTCAAATTTTATTCATTTCAAGGGATACAGGCAACACTTTTGCTTCGGACAGCTGTATAAAACAAACCACTTGATAGAATGACTTGCAATTTCACATGGATGCTTATGACAGGTGTACCAACGTAGAAAAAAAAAATCTTGCTGATAGTGTTGCCATCTATGATCGAGGCCGAGAACTTTTTAGACCACTCTCGCAATGCTCCCCCCCCAAAAAAAACGTTTACAGTGAAAAAATTAGCAGATGTATCTGTTAATAAGGCAATTCGATTGTTTGAGGAAATTGACCCAACATGGAGAGATTTAGCAAAGCAAAGCCTGAATGATGCAATCTGCAAATACTTGCTATAGAGAAATATATTTAGAAAAGAAAACGCAAAGTGCAGATTAGGTTGGATGTAATGCACATACTTTTAAAGAAGCTCACACGAGCTATAACTTTACACCTTGAATGTCTCCTTGTCCTAAGAGAGTGTACTTCCAGTAGTAATAAAAAGCTTGTGTTCTAGAACTCCTACCCATCTTGTATCGTCTCTTCAGCTGTCATACTGATCTGACATATATCCGACTGATTACAAGAAAGTTTTTATCCAGCTTATTCCCAACAAAGTGAGATAAAAAGTCAATCAAACCATCGCCCTACTGCTCTGACCTCAACTCTTAAAAATAATGAAAAAGGTAAACAGCGACCTACTCTACTGCTACTTGGAGATTCACCAATTACTTAGCGATCACAATACGAATTCCGCCATTCTCTTTCCACAGCAGATCTCCTAGCCAACCTCACCCACCTTGGACACAGGCCATGGAAAAGTTCAGAAAAACTCAAGTGGTTACTCTTGATATTTCTAAGGTATTTGATTGAGTATGACATCGTGGCCTTCTTACCAAGCTACCCACTTATAGTATTCTTCTTTCTTTTGTGAATGAATTGCCAATTTCCTCTCAGCCGTTCATTGCATGTGGTCTTTTCTTTTTTCAATTAATGCTGGTGTATTCAGGGCTATCATCTGCACTCTTCCTCCTGTACATCAATGATATCTGACATCCAATCCTACTCATAGCTTTGCTGATGACTGTACTCTCCACTCTTCTCTCGTTTTTCAAAACCTTGTAGCCTTCAAGATCTTGAAGCATGAATTATCTGAGCTTTTGAAAATAAACCACTGGAGTACTTTAACCACTAACCTGTTTGCCATTCTCAAGTGGGTGAGCACAACCTGGAGAATTTTAATGCTACCAAAACGCAATCCTGTCTCATCTCCATGAAGAAAGACCATGCCCTCTCCTCTTCACATTTGACAATATTCTTTTCTTCAACTAGGATAAGTTTTGGTTTCTTGGGTTAACTATCAACATGCAGGGCCGATTTACGCATAAGTCAGAAAAAAACTGCAATTTTGGGCTCACGTTACAAGGATATCTGTCTTAATATAGATTAAAATTTACTCAGCACAGCCTCTTCAAAGGTTAAGGACTACAACCACTTAAATCCGGTCTTCCTCACATCTAAACTATCCTGGCACAAGCACATTAGGTCCATAGCGTCTTCGGCCTCCAAAAAACTGTATTCGTTTTCGTTCCAAACAGTTATTCCTTGCTCAACTCCTGACACTTTATAAAGCTGAAATCCGCCACTTTAGGTACCCTAAAGTGGTACTCTACTACTTTAGGTGAATTTATGGACAAGCTTCTTTAAAAACTACCAAAAAACTTCCTTTTCTAAATATTTGTCAGCTAAAATAACTGTGCATCCAGACATGAAGTCCAAAGAAGCGAAAGACGAATGAACTTTTAAACATGAGAAATCAAGCATATATTATGATTGGATCTTGTCAAATATAACTCAAATTTAAAAAAAAAAATTTTTTTTTATTTTTTTTTTTATAAAACTTAGGAAGCCACTGTAAAAAGAATTAACACGTAGCATTCAGCAATCCAGGATTGCTGAACACTCATCAGAATGATGACGCTTTCTACTCATAAAGTGATAAAAAAAATTTAAAAAATCAAGAAATTGAAAAAAAAAAAATGATGAGCATTACGACGAGTTCAACTACAAATATTTTTTTGAAATTGTGTGTGTGTGTGGGGGGGGAGTATTTTAGACGCCCGCCCTAACGGGTAGTATGAAAAAATATATATCAGACAAAGAATGAAAAAGACTTATGTGAAGTGGACTGAATAAACAAATCCCAGTCACAAAATATAAGTGTGTTCTCCTTGAGTCACAGTGTTTACGTTCACTAGACTCCAAGGCTTGTGACTGTAGATCTGAATATAAATGGGTACAACTTTTCGATTGTAACTATCAATATAAAGAGTACTGTAGTCAAGTGTTGACGTCACGGCCATCGACCTACTGTAGTAACGAATATCAAAAATCTCGACACTTTCAACAACATGTTGCATTCTGTGCACGAACATAACTGGTAGGGAGATCCAGGAAGTAAATGGGGTTAACGGAAGCTTTGCAAGCTATCTCTCAAGGTCGGTAACCTCGTATTCATTTACCCAGGTCAGAAAAAAAGCATTTCTTACAAACACCACACAATTTAGATAGTAACTAAATAGCACATATGAAGAAATAATTTAAAACTCCCGGGACTGGCGCATATAATTTTACTGAAAATTTTGTAAGTCTATATTCTCTATTATCTGTGTTAAAAAAAAATAAAAATAAAAAAATTAATTTTTGGAAGGCGGAGAGGAAATAAACATATACAAGGTAATGCGCTTCGTATTACATCGGATTTTAACACGAACTGGAATACGTAAAGGAAAGTGTTTTATGAAACAGGGAAAAAAAAACTCCATAGTAATAAATATTAGAACTGACAGGGCTGCCTTGCGAAGAAAGGTCGTTAAGCAACTAGTTCTGGTTTCGAAAGAATGTCGCATTGCCTTGGCGACCAAGAAGCAACGGCACTCAATCATCATGGTAATCTTTGTGACGACAGAATTATCACCTTACAGTGACTCACACGACTATGGTCGAATATATAATAAATGCTCACACAAGTTTTATCCCAGGTACACTATTTTTCTTAACCAGCAGAATTAAATCATGAAATCTACAAGGGCTTTTCAAATGAAAGCAGGAGCAGCTAGTGTGTGGAAGTCATCCGGCAAAACAAATTAGTCAGAAAATACATAATTCGACACGCCTAACAGACTATGTGGTTAGGCTTAACCGCGTCTCTCATAAGATTAATTAGATTTATATGAAGCCATATTATAAAAGTTTATAACTGAAATTAATTTCATATTGAAGTCGCACTACTCAAGTGCGAAATCATGTCTAAGAGCAGTGTAGGACAGTGGTGGAAATTTAGAGGCATACGACTGTTGCCTATTACCGAAACATTATGGCTCCACAATAATGTATGTGGAATATTAGGAGTATTAGTCAACGCCTTAAGACCGTTAAGTATTGAAAAATTTTCCGCTTTAGTGGCGCCACACGCAGAGGACAGTTTACATGCTTATAATCATTTCATCCATGTCGTCTGAAAACTGCACGAGAATCTGCTCTAGCTTAGCTTAAACCATACGATCCGTGACTTCAAAGCAGACGAGAGGTTTCGAATGATCAAACAGACGTAATCGGGATGACGATAGTGATCAATTTGTCACGAAATGACCTAGTTTGGTCCACTGAGTATATAAAGGAGGAACTCAACAACTAGAAAGGTTTCGCACTATCTCTCTGCTGGAAGCTATATACATAACTGCTTCCCAAATGTCTTCACATACGTCTTTCGATGTTGAAGAGATTGCATTTAGGGAAATAACACCACCATCATATCTACTCGTTCATCCTATCCTATAAAATGGTAATAATGGTTTCTAAAGTCATCCAACGCTGAATTTTGCAGTAATTAAAGATGCCAATGAAAGGGCGACTGTCCTCAATAAGTGTAAATTTATGAGCAAGTATCTTCTTTAATTTTTGCATAGCTCAGAAGACTCAGCATCCCTAGAAGGCCTTTAAATGCAGGGAACATCATCACTATTATTGTTTGATGGCTTGACGAAATTTTTGAACGAGCCCGTCAATTTGAATCTCATAATACTGTAAAACATTACGCTACTTACCTGAGTACGAGGAAACAGAAAAATTAAACTGAAATGAAATTAAATTTGCTATAAAAGCAAAAAATGTAAAACAAATTCTCGATCTTTGTTAAAAAGTCACTGTACAAATTAAAATAATGCTATTTTAAGCGCTTTTGTGTTTTTTTTTTGGGGGGGGGGACCTTAAGTCAACCACAGAAGTAATTACATCATTCGGTAGAATACAAGCATAAAAATTATCTCAGGCAGTAAAAGGAATATTTCGGTTGCAGTCTTTTATTAGTGACGTCATTTATTGTCACTGCAAATGAACTAAGACTACACAGTCTGTCATTTGTAATATATAAGTTTGCGTGCTTGTTATATTCGACCGAACTACGTTCCGCCAAAGCAAACTTTGTATCATTTTGTTCAGATTTAAACCGATATTGAGATGGCTTGACAAATTTTAAGATTCTGTTTCGTCATTTTAAGATGATATTTCGCCAATAGTTGACGCATTCTGTAGAAGGCGAAAACGATAGTCCATTTTTCCACGGAGGACAGGTTGCAAAATCCATAACAAATTCATGTCGTGTGTGGGTAGGAAGGTTAAGAGAAAAAAAATTTTTTTTTTTTTTTAATTTCTTTATGAAGAGCTGGAGGTTGCAATCTTTAAGGACTTAGGGAGGGACTGTTCAAAGCAAGCGTACATAGAATAAAAGAATGGAACTAGTGGGTTCAGTGAGTCAGCAGTTGAACTGTAATGGCCAGCAATTGTTGCTCATGTTATCATGGGTTTAGCAGCAAGAGGAATTGGGGGTTCAAACAGTCTAAATTTTTCGGTCAACTGCTGCAAACAGGAAGTTCTGTTTGTCCGTACATTCTCAGACGACAACGATCTCGTTCTTGATAGACTATCCCAGGACCACAGTTACGTCTCTTAGACGAGCAATGAGAGTTATTTTTCCACTGATTAAACAACCGGGATCTCACATTTTGAGAAACCTCTTCTTGAGAAGAGGTTTCTCAAAATGCGAGAAAAAACAGTTACCTCTGCCGTTTACAAAACGGTGGTTCCAGCTAGAAGGGCACCAACAATAAGCCTGTTATCGAACTCCGAAAATTCCTTCGTTGTTCCGATCGTGATCAACACTATTGATGATTTCTGACTAGCAACATTCTTAAATAGTTGCTTAGAACACGTGAAGACGCGCAAAGGTGTGTAAAGGTTTATAATTCAGTTTCTAATTCACATTAATCGTCAGTCCAAGAAGGGAAATCTGTTCTTGACTGTTGACCCGAGTGTTATCTAAGGAACGGGGTGTAGTACCTTATACATATTTTTTCTCCAAGAAAGACAAAATTGTGTTTTAAAAGCATAGAAGGTGACTAGCTTGATTACAATACTGAATGATAATATGCAGATAATATTCATATTAAGTGTTTTATGGCAATGGATGTAGATCTTGAAAGGTTGGGATGTTTGAACACTGCAAAATTTGTCATACGAGTAGAATTAATGGAAGGTGTTCTCATCGGAAAAATTATGGATATTGTTTGAGGTAATATAACAGAGCTCTGAGGAACTACTGCATAAAAAACACCATTCGGCATGACACGCGATCAACTACCGAAAGAAGACTGGTGATTCAATTACAAAAAGTGGAAGGCAGGCAAGATGGAAATCTGCTGAACTGCCATATATTCCGGACCATATCAAACGCCACAAAAATTCTAATATATAACAACAGATTTCTCCAAATCTTTCCATGGCGCGTTTCAAGAGGTAGGTAACGTAGGCAAGAAAATCTACCACGGATCTTAAAAGTAGCGAAATTCATCTTGATTGTCAATGATAGTGGCGAAATCCATCTTGACTGTCAATGATAAGATGGCAGCATTCCAAATGGTGTTCACTGCTGCCTTTCTCCATTGGTTTTGAGAGTACAGAGATGAGAGCAACAGGTCGATGGTTTGATAGTCGACACATATCTCTTTTGGAATGGGCTTGCTTCCATGCTGTGGTGTTTAGGTGAGTATAGTAGGCTGCACAGACAGAAGTAATGCTAGTTCGGGGGGGGGGGGGGGAGACACCATCAGGACTTTTTTTTGGCATTCAGGTTGTTCAAGATTCTTCTGATGTCATATTACTACAAGGTCACAAGTGAGATGAGGTGCGTTGTTCCAGGAATGTACTTGGCCTTAGTCGTCTGTACAGGAGTTGGAAGAAAAGAGGTGATGGACAGAAAATTGTGCCCACTGGCCTTTTCTAAGGACCAGCAGGTACATTATCATTTGTATAAAAGGATTTTTCTGCATTTAGCTCTCAAATTCGGACTTGAGATATCAATAGTAGTTTTGCATAATTGCGGACTTTTATGTAAGCTGAGATTCCCCCCCTCCTTCTTGGAATGTCTTTGCACATTTCTTGGAAAACTATGGCTTAATTATTTGCGAAAGGTTTACAAGTAGGAAATAAAGGTCCTCAATTCCAGCGTAAATGATTTCTGTAACATAATCACGCATCAAGTATACAGATCTGGATGGTGGAAACAATGGTCGATCCTGTACGTGGAAGTTTTTTTTTTTTTGTTCTTATATAAACTGATCAAGCAAATTCCTTGATTAATTAAAAATATATATATAAATAAAGCTTCAATAATTCAGGATAGAGCACACATAATTTATAATTGACATTTTATCGTACAGGATATTTTATTTTTATTTCTCTCCAAATTTTGAACTACCCCTTTCTAAAGAGAGGCCCTGGGCAAAGGCCGATGTGCTTCAAAGCACTTAAGACGATCGGGCCAACATGCAAATTAACGATAAAGAAAAAGCAACTGTAAAAAACTTGAGATCACAAGATGTAACAAAACAATGGAACCAGTAAATGCGTTGAAATATGCGTTCAATTTAAAGCCATCTTAAACAGTTAGAACTCTAACTACTAGTATCCAACGAACCGCTTTCGTATATATTAAAAGAAAAAGGAACGAAACAGTTAAGATACCAAATCCATGAAATACAGAATGCCGATTTAAGTTATTTATTTTTAATTTGGTCTGTTGAATGACTCAGTTTGTTCAGATGTCTGTGTCATCATTACATAATATTCACTCTTCTACTTGAGGCTCAAGAACGTTTAATGAACGTTCTCGGCGTTTTCAACATTAGTAAATGGAGTGAATAAGAAAAGTGCACAATTACAGCTTGTTAATTCAATTTATGAGAAGGAAGTGGGTTCTTTTGCAAATTCAATATGGGAGATTCACGTGGCGATCCTGAAAGCGAAAAGTACAAGCAGAAGTCCATTTTAAAAAAATGTCGTTATAACCATCACACATTTAGAAAGGTAAAAACATACTGCAATAATTTAAATAAACAACATTTTATTTACTGACGTATTTTAACATTTACGTGAATTTCATACCATACATGTTCAAACTATGAATCCGTAGCGTCAGGAACAAATATAGATGCCAACATTTGAAGGACAAATTAAAAACGGAAGTTAAAAAGTTAAATGACTTATCCCATTCAAGTGTATTATCTGTTAGTAGGAATTATTTGGCGATGCAAAAAACAATATTTTTCACCCATCAGTGGCAAGTAAGAGCAAGGCATATTTTTTTTTTTTTTTTTTTTTTTTGCATGGAAAATAGAATGAATTCCTGAATGACGTAACGAGTGCACAGACAGTGATCGATCTACGATAAGGTATGAGTGACACCAGGTATTTATACTACTAATAATAAATTATTAAATTTGAAAAATATGAATACATATTTATGGAAATTTGTATTCAATTACATAGAAATAGTGAATATTCGGCAAACATTGGCTTTGAAATAATGTTGGATCTTTTATATCCACCATTTCTATGTGAGTTACGTCGCCAAAATGAAGCTAACAAGAATGCCTACCAGCCACCTATTGTTTTACAAAGACTTGATTATGCTTTAAAAAAAAAAAAACGGACTGGAATGTTCTTTCTATTCAAAGAAAATAGGTTAAACACGGTTATATTTTATACAGTATCTAATACATCTATTTCAGATTCAAAGTTATTCTTCGAGTCAATGATAATATGGTGTTACAAAAACGTATTAGTTTTGTTGATGTGCCGGTGTCTAACACAGTCCTTACGTACTTTTTGGGGGGGGGGGGACGCAAATATTGCCGAGAGAGAATAATTTATTTTCAACATAACTCAGAAAAACAAGCCTGGTTAAGACGAAGTATATAACATGCAATAAAAACTACACTTTTTTGCTTTACATAGTGATTTAAACCAGTTTCGAGACCTGATTAAAAAAAAAAAAATAGTTACGTTATATTGCATTATTTTACTGCTACGTGTAAAGATGTTTGATATCCACTGCCTACGCAAAATGTTATTCATCGATTGTATAAGTTCTTTATAATTTTTTCTCACATTTCGACGGTGCAAGTAGTTTGAACTTGGATATTTTCAGGTTTGTGACAAACTATAGGAATGAAGTATCATTTTACTTGTACGTAAGTAGCATACCAGCACGATCCTTATCATGTAACATTTTTTGTTCTTTCCAGGCGTATAAGAATTTTGAATAATGAAATTAGTTGTTTTTATATTTAAAAAAATATAATAAACAACAAAAAAAATGAAACAGATCATGAAAGCAGGTAATTTTTAAGAGAATTCGTTTATCTCGTGATATTTATTTTTGAATCCGATGTAAACATAGTAGATACAGTGAAGACTTAAAATAAAACGTATCTATAACAGATACTCCAGGTTAGCGTGAGCGCTATCTGATGGGGAAGTGAACAATAATGGTTTTATATTGTCAGCTTTCTATCAGTGGTGTATCGACTTTCATTTTACCTTCACTATGACTTCTCCTATCAGTTTTAGACACCAGCTGCTTTCACTTTACTGTGCAAACGTTGATTTGAATTAAGAGGCTTATAGCACTCGAACTGTTGAGGAAACAAACTCGTGAAGTGACCTCATTACAGAGAAAGGGAGAGCGGTTTACTGGTTATTACAAGCCCGGAATAAGGATTTAGTGCAGGCAAAAGGTTTTCGAAGTTTTATAATTTTTGTGCTCCCTTAAAATTTAATTTTCAACATGAAGTTAAAGTATTGTTGCATATAAGCAATAACGAAAACTCACTTTTAATGTTTAACCTTCACACGTTTATTAGACAGGCATGTGAAAATCCGTTAAAAATGTCTGCTTACATATATTACGGGTTAACAGATCAATATTCCTTCACTTTTACTTTTGGATTAATTTTAATCCGTGAACAAATGGCGATACTGTTTTTATCGGTGAATAAAATATGTTATTGTTTCAATTTTGAATGGCAGAATTTCTGAGTAGGGAAGGACTTGATGCAAGCGAGTTATCTTTTCGTACGATAAAATACGAGTACAAGATGTACGGCTGTTTCAAGGTCACTGCGATAAAAACAAAATTATGTTATTCCAGTCTTACGTGATTGCACATTTCCAGGAGTAGACGAGCGATTAGTTTTTTTGTTTTTTTTTCTCCGATAGCAATTATAAACTGCTATCCCCTTATTAGCGTAAATATCTTTCTATTTTTCGGATGAAATTACTATTCTCCCCCCCCCCCAAATTGATTTAACATGGTATGAGAAAAAAAAAAAAAATCTGTGAAAAAATGAAGTTATTTTCATTTTGACCGCAGAACTCACACTACTGCAGACAAGAAAAGAAAAAAAAAATTGAAGGAAATCAAAATTAAAGGATATCAGAATATTTAAATAAGAATCACACACACACTGGAAAAGTCTAGCAGCAGGAGAAATTGAAAAAAAAAAAAATCTTGAAACTGCCGAACTTTTAACTTTCCCTGTGTGATTTTTGAGGCTCATTTAAATATTTTGGAATCGTTTATTTATTTTCATTACTTGGTTGTACTGTCTTAAATTTTAATTGAAAGTCGTCATTCAGTTAATGCTAAACACAATAGTTTGGTTGTGCGTGTCAGACAAATATTTGAATAATATTAAATATTGACATTAATTTTTCTTAATATTTAGTCTATATTAAATTAACAAGAAAAGTGAATATGTTGGACATTTGATTTTATCAGCGCTCATAATATGAATTCGAGTTAATCGAGGAATACTGTGTGCGTGTGTACGCGGCACTCACACAGTGCACTTGTTACTTGATGCATACACATCTACCCAATAAATCACTTCCCTCGAGCCGCAACCAGTTGGGACATCGATTCGATGAAGTAAAGCAGTCTATAGGTAATACGATCTATGCTAACCTCAAAACCGATGCCGCCACTTCCACTGTGTTCCATTTCCAAGTGTCCACTATCATGTTTTTGTTCCTCATTGAACTGTTAAACACACTGCGTGTTAAGATTCCTTTACAAATCACTATTGTGGTGCATTGCTCTTTTGGTTGTCACTACTTTGGGGAAACCGCTGCTCCAAAGTACTAAACTACTGTGCGCGAACTCCAGCAGAGTTTCCATGATAAATTCAGTGACACATCTGCTAACTACTATAGAGTACTCAAAGCACAGTAGTTTTGCTCAAACTGTTGATCTATGACTGCATCGAATAAAGACAACTGTATCTGCCTAATTACGATATGTAGTTCGTCAAAGACAGGGCCCAAGTTATTAGATAAAATGGACGGGTATACAGTCAGTCCTTGCCTTACAACATTTCGTTCCTATGATACTCCCGTAAATCGTTATAATATGAATCATAAGGATATATTAATAACATACTTGAATGCTAAAATGTGTCGCTTTGTTTTGTTATAATTTTAAATGAATTATACTCCTTGTTTACAATGAAATAATACTATTTACAACGGTGCTTCTGAGCTTACAATAAAATAATCGACTGGATATACATGGAAGCGTGAGTAATTCTTCCAAGCTGCTATACATTGTTTTAACTGGACGATTCATCGGATGAGGTACGAAGATCATCAACAACAAATCCTTCAAATTAAAGCGGAGTGAAAAACTTGGATAATTGCTGCGCTAAAGTACTATTGTGCGTGAACACTCCAGCTGAAAGATTTTCAGTGATAAATTCACCAAATGCATGACTTATGGAAGGTCTACGCTCATCTTCAGGTGTTGATATGACAGCAAGAGCGAACGTCTTTAAAATTTTATACATTATGTCCAACTTAGTCTGCAGAGTGGTAATCGGTTAACGTTAGTTAAGTATGAGTTATAGTAAGGCTCGCATACGTCAAGTGGATGCACAGGGTAAACTCTTAAGTGTGACCATTTTCAAGTATCCAATAAACAAGGCAGAGCCCTAGACATTGCCTAAGGCGATATTCCCATTAGGGAGGTAACTGTCTAATAAAATACAATCTTCAGGAAGATCGGAGCTTTTAGCAAGTGGCGCCATGAAGTTACTCTATTTCGACGGCAATACCAATAACTACACTAGTGTCCAAAAGCTAAGGAGGAACTACATTTTTAGCGTATGAACAATAATTTTAATGACTACAACCAAAGGTGGACCTAAATTTACTGCTCGCATACTAATAAATTATATTACTCAAAAATGTGTTATAAATTTAGTACAAATTAAATTGCAATACGTTTTTGGCAAAGGTTACAAATTTCCAAAGGACGTAATTTAGGTACAGTTACAGAAAACTATGCGCAGAGACATTTCAGTGTATGGAATATGTCCACCCTGAACTGCAATGCAGATCTTCAGCTGTGCTCTTATCCTCATTTTTACGTATGTGGGGGACAGTTCTGTGCGCCCATTTCACACAAAATGTTATATAAAGAACCACTCGAGTGTAGCGAGATTCTACGTTAGATAGTTTGTGTACTCCCCCCCAAACACCTTTATTCTACTACTTTATCTTTGTTATTAAACATGAAGGTTATCGAATGTTAGAATAAAGGTTGATTCCCTTTCTCCAATACAAAATGAGATCCTTAACATACTGGAATACATCTGTTTTGGAACATGTTTAAAACTATATCCTCTTGCATGGTTTACGAGAGAAAAAAAAAATTAGTTCATCAAATCCCCCTACTTTTTTTTTACCTTCATTAATTCCTCTTTATTCGTTGTATTACAAGATTGGGTTGTAATCCACGATCAGTTATTAATCTTAACGATTTTTTCCCTTATACCAGTGCGCGTGCACACACACAGGAATATCCTTTCTTGGAGACTTGCGTACCAATATTCTAAATGAGGTCAACTAGCATTAATACAAGAAAATAATTATATGCTTTGTGCTTACTGGTGTGCTCCCAATTGTACGCTCTTTAGAAAATGTTCATATTAATTCCCGAGTGATTCTCATTTCCCACTAGTTTACAAAGCCTGTTCTATAAACAGAAGGAAAAAAAAAATATGGCCATGGTCTCCAAAATGTATTACATACAGCCTTCATTATCATTTTACTGACGAAGCCTACGAAATAATGCAGTTTTAAGTAGTCAAGTAACCCTTCCCAGCTATTGCGCAATATTAACCTTTTCTCGCTCCGTACAGTCTCCTGCATAAACTGTGCTCTGAAGTGTGGGGGGGGGGGGTAGTGAGAGCGTGGGATGGTTACAGAATATTATGTAACAGGAAAAGCGCTACAATCCACGAACATGCGAATCTGCTATGGGAAATAACCAATCTAGTCTACACTGGATTTGTAATTTTATTTATTTAAAAAAGAACGTTTTTAATGGATTAGAGCGACTTTCGATAAAGTAAAAACCATATGGAGTGGTTTTAATTTATCGCGAATTTAAGTTTTCCGATCCTTATCCAGTTAGAATCTTAAAGTTGAATATTAACATACTGATGTCCTTAGTCTGTATGTTAATACTGTAAAAAAATTAAAAGTCGCATAAAGAAACAATAAATAAACAGGAAAATTCATACAGTATTTTTCTCTTCACCCATACTGCTTAAAGAAAATATGCTATTTAAAAAAAAATATTAAACACACCTGTATTTAATCCTTTATCCAAATAGTTCAGGTGCAAACTTGTTTGCTTACACTTGGATAAAGGATTAAACCAAGTATATAATTTCTTCGTATCTTTAATTTATAGTAAAATCAAGTGGAAAAACTTCCAACAAATTAAACGAATTATTAATAAGAATTAATTTATGTAACTTATTTCATCGGTTACAAACATATCAGTAATATATTTTAATAATGATTTTATTAAAATATTAAATTAACTACTGCAGGCTTTGGGATGACTGGGGGAAGAACTTTAGAATATGCACTATAATTGGGTGACTGGCTTCAGAAAAAAATATTTGCAAGTATGGCCTCACAGTAGCAGAATTCAAAGCCAGTAGCGAACATGGCACGTATCCGTAACACATACAGTAAATTGGACACAGGTGACGTAGCCATTTGCAAGAAACAAAACTCAAATTCATCTGGTTCAGTTTACCCATATAATATTGAGTTTCAGTTAAACATGTAACTATTCTTCCTCCGGTTGGTGACAGTGATCATGCGGTCCTCACTTGGGAAGTGCTTAAGTTTATGAATGTTCCATTCAGAAAAGGTTACAAAGCAGGAAATTATGGCCACCTGAGGATTCTGCGCCATGGTATGAGTTGTTGGACGGAAAGGATATCGACAATGCGTGGTAAAAAAATACTTAAATGATGAAATATCAAAATGTGTCCCTAGAGTTCGAAGAATAAATAGACTAGGAGTGAAATGGAGGTGTAATCTAATTAAGCAAGAGATTCATAAGAAAAGATGATGTGGAAGAAATAGAATACTGAGTGTATAAGGATTATGTCAGTTATAATTATACGCAGAAGGCCAGAAGAGGAGTCAACTGTTCTATGGAAAGCCGAGTATGAAAAGAAACCACCTCTGCAAGTTAAAGAGGATGAGTTTGAAAGAATAACTACTGAATGCAGATGGTATGCAGGTGACTGATGCAGAAGTGATTGCTCAACTAATGAGTAGCCATTCTGCTAAAAGCTATCAACCTCGTATATGCAACACTGAACTCGCCGCTACCTCTTCACTGTATGAGGAAGTACTAGAGGTGTTGCACAAACCGAATAAGAATTCTGCAATAAAAACTGATGAGATATCCGCACGGATGCTAAAAAAAAGTGTTGAGCAAGAACTGGCTATTCCCTTCACCAGGCTATATAATTTGGGTCTCAGAACAGGGAAAATTCCACAGGAGTGGAAAGAATGTATGGTAAATCCCATTGCACAAGGGGTGCAAAGACCAATGTATCCAACTATCGACCAATCAGTATATCAGGAGTGGTAGTGAAGATTTTGGAAAAGTTGGTTAGGGAAAGGTTGACCGAGAATCTCTACTTTGCAAACGAATAACATGGGTTTACTAAGAAAAGGACACGTTTTAGCATCTTGCTCACATTCTATAATAATGTTACCGCTGAGTTAGACAAGGGGAATGGATACACCATGATACTTTTGATTTTTTTTAAGCCTTTTGGCAAAGTACAACATGAAAGACTGCTACATAAATTGGATAATATGGGATTGGACTATGAACTATTGGCGTGGATAAGAGGATGGCTGACTGGTAGATATCAAAAAGTCGTATATGGGGAGCGTGAATATGATTCAAGGTGGCCAATAGTGTGACTCAAGGATCAGCCCTTGGTCCATTGTCATTCAATCTGTATATTAATGACATTGGGAAGGATTTTGACATGCGACATACACTATTTGCTGATGATGCAAAGAAAAATAGGATAATCGAATGCTGCTGATATGCAGTACTTGCAGAATGATTTGAATAGGCTGGAATTGTGGGCATGTGAAAATGGCTATCAGTTCAATGTTAATAAATTTAAGATCATGCAGTATGGTATGGTTAAATATCCAATGTCGTATCATATTAGTGGGATTATGCTAGAAGAAAGTGATCTTGGAGACAGGAAGTTGAAGTTCAAGAATCATATAACAAACATTGTAAATACAACTCAGAGAATAATTGCAATGCTGAAACGAACCTTGACATGTAAAGATAAGGTAGTCATTTTGCCTCTTTAAAAGGCTTTGATAAGACCTCATTTGGACTAGTGCCCGCAGGTCTGGTCTCAGTGGTGATTCTGATACAGTGGAGTGCAAAAATTGTGGAATACTGATTATGAAAACAGATTGAGAATTTGTAGGCTGCAGACACTAGCAAACAGGAGAAAGAATGGTGTTATGATTGAGACTTAAACTTCTGAAAGGGTTATAGAGAATTTCAGTACATTGAATTTTTCGTTTTATGGAGGGGTGGGGAAAGGACGATAGGGCATCCTTATAAGTTGAGAATGAATGATGTCAAGTAGGGAGGGGGTTTAAGGCTAGATTTTTCTCTCATAGAGTGGTGCATGATTGGAATGGAATTCCGTTGAATAGTATTGTGTGTGCAAGTAAGCATAAATGAATTCAAGAACAGGTACGACAGATGGTGCAAAAAGTATGGTTTTCCTTAAGATCTCTCTCTTAATAATAACAATACTTTTGTTTCAATAAGAACTCCGCAAGTGTGTTCCTATGCATAATATACTTCAAAACGTCTGTAGCATTTTTGAAAAAACGTGCGTTATATTTTCCGGGATGAATTTAATTTCCCGAAAAATAAGAAGGCTAGTATAAGGTTTTAAGTATCATACAATCTAAAAAAAAAATCCAAACCCAATATTATAGCCTGTCTGGAAGTGACCGGGCATCGCAGTGTGAGGAACAAACAGCCATTGCGCCCACCTTAATAACATGTAGGACCTCCTTTCGCTGCGATGTTTGCAACAAACAATCCTATGGGCATACTTTCCACAAGCATATGATAGCGATCAATGGGGATTTTGGACCATTCTTCCTTCAGTTATGTACTGAGGTCATGGTGCATTCTCTTGCTGAAAGAGTTCATGAGTGTGGTGGGTCGACTCCAACTGCTTCTCGCAGTGGACGCTTCTATCGCAGTATGGTATCACTGATTGTTGACCTGGGAAGCCCAATTTGTCGAACAATAGGTCTACAACTTTGACATCCTACAAACGCCTCTTTCAACTCCATTAGTTTCCTTCTTGCAGCTTTTCACCCGGACATAGTAGCACTGACTTAGGAGTATCATATTCCTCCAACTTATACCAGCTACAAACACGTGACTCGTTACATGGCACGATGCATCTTACCCATGGGTGTGTCCGTTAACTTCTTTCCAAGCAGGTATCTCAGTGCAAAGTTTCTTGTGAAGGTTCGCAATGGCTGAAATGCGTTCACGGAGTTTGCCTCTCCATGAACGTTTAGTCAATAAACTTGGAATTAGCTGATTAACCTTGTTTACAATATCCAGATTGAGTTCATAAAGTTTACACACTGACTAATAAAGAGACGGATAACAAATTAAACTTTTTTTTTTTTCTAAATACAGTACAAGTGACAGGAGTATCAGGAATAAAGGAAATGAGTTTAGCGGCGACAGGGTCAGTCGCCGAAAATTATTAGTAAAAACACGGTGGATAAAAGATATTCCGAAAAAAAAATTTATTTCTAGTCATTACTATTTTCCTTCCTGAACTTGTAAATCACGTGGCTTCACCATCCCCATCCAAGTATCTGTCAAGACAAAATCGTTCTTCTCAAGCCCTAGATACCACATGAATAATATAGTATCGCATTTCTGATGAATAAAAACGACTTGCTTCATGTTATTAGAACTGGTAAGGCTTCTGACCAAAGCATTAATAACACACATTGTGTGTGTGCGCGCGCGCATGGAGGAATTTATATATTTTTCATATGTTGTGGCAAGATCACGAGTACCCTATAGCAGCGTTTCCCAAATTTTCCCTACGACGGAACATTTCACAAATTCCTGAAATTTTAACGGAACATCTTGGTTAGAGTCGCAGCATTTAAAACCATTCCAGGCTCATATTAATATTAATTCTGATAATTATTTACGGAACACAATTTGGGAAACCCTGCCCTATAGGATGAAACTCTTCCTGATGCCAGTTTCTTACCATGGAATTTGCACTGAGTAAAATAAATACCCGAATGCTGAATTATATAAACAGACAGAGCAAAAAAAAAAAAAAAAGTATCATTAGTGAAATGAAAAGATGTATATTAAAAAGGATGGATAGAGAGAAGACCCTCCAAGGGCAGTTTTGACATGGATCCAAAAAAAAAAAAAAGGCAGGCCTGCACTACCTTGGCAGAGAATGACAGAAAAAGGCTATACGGTTGGGAAAGCCAGAGAAAGGGTTTCTCCCCTCGGCAACAGGTTTTTCAACCCGCAACCAGGCCATGAGAACACCCAAATATATTTAGGCATAAGATTAACCATCTTATCTTAAAATTATGATTCCAAAAGCCAAGGCTATTTCTGGTGAGCCTTTTAGTATCCAGATTTTATTTATTTCATTAGACACGTAGCCTAATCATATTAGAAGATATGTCTTATTTCCCATTTGAGTTTGAAAATTTCTCAAATGTGATTATAAAACGGCTGACAACGATTACAATAAACGAAACCTACCGTTATGAATACCAAAAAGACAAAATAATTCGTGTAATGTTCGGCTTGCCTTGATAATTATTCTTCACGATGGGCGTAACGAGACAGCCGAGCCAACGAGCACTAAGTTATGCAAGGAAACAACTCACTACAATGAATCAACGTACGGCAACTACGGGTTTTTACAATTATTGATTGCATATTCTCATTTTGCCTTTTATTTCCTTATGCATTTATCTCCATATTTTTAATTTTTCTTAAGGAATAAAAATAGAAGAATGCAATGCTATGAATTGCTTTTTTTTTTTTTTTTTTTTTTTAAAGGCAGACGTAAAAGCAACACATAACCTAAAAATACCATGCCCGTCTACAAAGCGATAGATGGAAAATATGACGATTATTTATTTGTCATTTTGGGGCTTTTCCAGTTTGGCAAATTCTCTGACTAATCCAGGTAATGGAAACCTTTATGAAAACTCTGAGTCGCCAGAGTGTCAATACAACTGAATTCAATGAAACTATTTTTAAAAACATAATAAAAAACTTTATTAATACTTTGTTTTTGTTGATTTATTATTCTTTCTTAAACTCATACGATGACAAATAATAACAAATACAGTACCATCTACTAACACAAATATAGTCTTACACTGGCACAATAATAAATTCTGTAACAATGTTGTCTTAAAAAATCTTTTGGCGAGTCAATATATTTTATATAGAAACACATTTCACAAGCTAGTGGGGCATAAAGAGCGAGATTTACATTCGATATTTTCTAGCGTTTTGTATATTTAAATATTCTTTGCCGTTTTAAACATGGGGAACATCATTTAAAATAAAGAAAGGTTTTTCTTTAATATAATCGACGTTTGAGAACAAAACATCGGTTATATTAAATCGGAAAACAGGCTGGAAAACCCAATAATTAATAGACCAAAATAGAATATTCAAAAGGAGGGAATTGGGCGACCTGTGTAGTGGAGCGGCCTCCTCACAACGATGGAGGTGCCATGTAATAATATTTAAAGTTTTTTTTTTTGTTGTTGTTTTAAATACGACTACAAAAAAAGAAGCGCTTTTTTTTATATATTTTTATTTTTACATGCCCAGAGCTGTAAATTTCAAACTTCTGCGTTAATATATAGTAGGCTGAATTCGACACTGCATTAGGACTTATTACAGATACTAAAACTATTATATTATAGATACTATACTTAAAAAAAAGTCAGATGAATAGCTATTATGCAATGAATTTATGCTCCCTTTAGTTATCAGATATATCGGTATCACTCAGTTAACACAGCACGCGTACAGAAATTATCTCTCTATGAAAACAAACAAGGCACAGTTAAGGTATCAACCATTTCAAAGCAAAAACAAACTAAAAGTTCCAGTTACATAAACGATAACACAGAAGTAAATACTGTATAGTGATTGGAAATTTTCCAACTACAGTACGCACCCATGACCCTGAAAATGAGTGCTGAGAAAAATGAGAGGTACAAAGTTCAGTTTGAATACAAATTATTCATCTCTCTGTGTGAGAGAGAGACTTGTGGGAATGTATGTAATCATATAATGTAAAATCCAGGCTCTCCAAATGATTATCTCCTTCTGAACATTGCTGGGAACTCTTCTAACATATGACAGAGCTTGTTTATTTTCTTTGCGCTTTATTCATTTTGTGTCATGGTACCAAATGCACGTTTCCTGTGCTTATTCTTTCAATTCCATGTTTTTTTAGACATTTTGGGGTCTCTCTCATTTATATTCACATCCCTCAATATCTCATATCCATTTAAATGCAGGCTAGCATATATAAATCCTTTCATCCATTGAATTTACTCCACATTATATATATATCTGACCCACACAAAAGTGTGGCAAGACCTATATAGCATATCAGTGCCATGTGGGGTAAACCATACCATCTCTATTACACAATCTGCGCTTTGCAATCATAAACCTTCATGAATTCGCTCATACGACAGTATGTGCGGTGAGAATGTTAGGTTTGGAATACGAGTCCCCAAAACTTTACAGCAAGTGGGATTAAAGATAGTGCTAGCGCTGGTTCAGGACGGAGATTACGTTTGTAGCAAAAGCGCAAACAACTGCCTTCTATGGAGAAATCCATTTGCAAGTTCCCAGATGGTAACATGGTTAATGGCTTCCTGGAAGTTTCTTTGCTCATATTGAAGTAATGACAGAAAAAGGTGAAACTACATAAGGCTAATTTCGTTTTCTGTTACAAATAACCAGTAGCAGATACACTCACGATAATGAACACTTGCAGTTACTACGTTGTAAGCAAGAGCTATCACCCCAACGAGCTATTTTCGACGTGAACTACAGCATAATATTCTACCAATCGCATCGAGTGCGCACACTCTCAATCCTCTCGCTTAATCTGGTTACAGATGTGTTATGGATACAGGAATCCTTTTGGCTCTGATGACAGATATATCGTGCTCGAGCAAGTTTGAAAGCAGTCAGATTAATTATAGAGTAACAGCAGAAGATAGTGGCGTCTAGGCGTTTAACGCCCTTGGCTAAGCGCCCTTTATAGTATGACGCTTTCGAAAATTGGTAAAATATCCCCAATGCCTCCGGCAAAACTTTACAGGCATTCACCATTTGTTTCCCAAATTGCGGTATGGTTTTTTTTTTGGGGGGGGGGGAGTACTTTTTGAAACTGATATTTTGTTCACTATATTGTCGCAGATAAGTGTATGTTCTATAATTAAAGGAAGTTTTAAACAAATTGTGTCTCTTAGCATATAGACTGACCTCCGTTAGATTCTGGTTGTTGTCACGATAGCGTTCGAAATATGTGATTTCGAACGCTTTCGTGATTGGGTGCATTAAGTTTAAATTCAAACAAGTCAAACCACGCGGTCAGAACTCTCCACTAAGTGTCAAAGTCATTCGTTATTTTAAATTACATACTATTCTCGGTGATTGTTTCACCATCAGTATGTGCGCCTATACGTTTAATTGTGTTTCTCAGCACTCTCTCATAATAATTATTCACACTGTTAGTAATCTAAAAACTGAGCTAATCTTTGACTTACACATGCTCAAATGCAATATCTCTCGTCGCTCTGTCACTGCGTTCCTACCAAACCTGTAGTTTTCTTTTCAATTCTTCTGTTTTCATAAAAATACACAACCCACTCTGTTCTCTCTGTGCTCCCTAAAATATAATTACAAGGATAAAGGAAATTGTATCTGCTAACAAAGACTCACTGCTACCTATAATTTTTAGCCAAGTCTAACTAATGTCAACTGAAATATAAGCTATTGATCAAGCCCATATAATACTCTGTTTGAATCAGAATTTGGACTCTGGGATACTGTATTCCATAGTCCTACTGGATGATAACAGCAGCCAACTATTTCATTCAAGCCACATGAGCTATAATTACTACAAGTCATACAAAAGGGGTTCAATTAAGTAATACTTCCTGCAGTTATCAGCATGTATATATACACAAACACACAAATGAGAGTGTAAAACATATCAGAGCCATATAGAGGCAAATGATTAAGGAGAAACGGATCCTTTTATTTAAGACTGTAAACATAGGAGCAACTGCTGGTCAATATTTATTCACTGCTCAGCTTCAAACCTACCAAACCAATTTTGTCATCCTCTTATGTATTTCTGTTCTCTGGACCAGTCGTCCTCACAGTTTTTCAAAGACTACAATCTCCAATAGTTCAAGATATGTCCATAAATATGCATTGGAATATTACAAAAAACTCCTGAATGGAGTAAAATTTATTGGAAAAGATTGTTTTCAGAACAAGGGGAAAAATATGCCATGAGAGATGATATGAAAGAGTTGTTAAAAGAAGCAAAAATGAAGAGTAAGGAAGTAAAGATTGTGAGTCTGTGCCACAGTATGATAGGACAGAGTTGTGAAGAAGGACCATGATCGCTAAAGAGTCGAGAAGATTGTACAGAGGGAATGGTGTGCAGTTTATAGATGTATCGAGCAAATTTGATGGACAAAAGGACTTATATGGTTTAGGAATTAGATGAGAGTTTGGAGGTGAAAACCAAGGAAACTAGACATGGGGAAATGCAATCAAGCATGTGTCTGGCCACCTCTGTGATAAATGAGTGTGTGTGTGTGTGTGTGTACAGAAACGATTATGCGATGCTGAATGCAATTTCACAGGTTTTAGATTCAAATGGGTTGGTAATGACATCACACAAGGGTAATTGTGGATCCAAGGGGATGTTTAAATGCATGTACACAAATACCAGAAGAATCAGAAATAAGGGAGAGGAATTTTTGGCATTGGTCAGCTGAATTGGCCAAAAACTATAGGCATCAGCGAGGCCTGGTTGCAGAAAATGATATAGTTGCAAGGACAAAATGTAAATAGTATTGTAAATGGGAGGACAGAGGGAATATGACAGGAGGTAAGGTACTGCTGATGATGGCTGAAGAACTACAACCAACAAAATTAGGAGTTAAAGATTTTAGATCTTGGTGAGATGATTCATTTGAGGCTGTCTGGTGTAAAATAGAGGCCAACAGGAAAAATACATTATTGTTAGTTGCTGCTATAGACCAGGAGGTTCACAGGAAGATATAGATGCCACATATCAGCAGATTAGCACAAAGAGTGCAGACTGAACAATTATTATGAGATACTTCAACTATGAGGACATATATTGGAGGGAGGAAAGGAGGCGTGGCAAAATGGAAGTGGAATTTATATGGCTGCTAAGGGATAATTACTTGAAACAACATGTTATAGAGGGTACCAGAAGTCTGAGAGTAGGGGGGGAAATCTGGTAATAGAATCAGAAGATATATCCATAACCAGAGTAGCCACTCTGCCTCCAACAGTGGAGAGTGATCATGTAGTCTTGTTCTGTCAAGAAAGGGTTTATGTTGAACTTATATGACAAGTTATCAAGGGAGTGGATACAGTGTAAGATAGTTGCTTAACATTAAAGTGGTTCTAAGTGGTAGCAAACTACAGACCAGTTAATATATTAGGTATATTTGTTAAAGTCAAATCCAACAATGGTTGGATAGGGATTTGATACTCTATAATGGGCAGCATGGCTTTGTAAAAGGTAGGTCCTGTCTTAGTAATTTATTTACATTTTATAATAAAAATGACAGTGGAACTGATTTTAACAGTATTAACAACACCAAATAAATTATATATTTAAAATAAAGATGTTTATTAACTGCTCACATTTCACTGGATTTTAAACCAGCATCTTCAGAGCACAAAGTTGCATGTTGTAGCTTACACACAATAATGAAAAAATGAGTAAGTGAAACATTCAATGGAATTAAATGGAAGAAAACTAATGTGCTATAAGTCATTACAGGTCAGAAATATTATTTTAGACTCCACCACGGCTATGAAGAATTCGCCTAACCTGAACAAGTTATATGAATTTGCCAAAAATTTGGGAGACTCTTAAGATCAACTCCTATATAGCTGTAATACTTTTTTTTTTTTTTTTTTTTTACAACATTAGAGGGCACTGAATTAGGACTTTACATGTTTTGTCAATTACAATTTGAATGTTTCACTTACTCATTGTTGTATGTACACTATAACATGCTGCTTCGTGCTCTGAAGATGCTAGTTTGAAATCCAACAAAATATAAGCAGTTAATGAACATCTTTTTTTATAAAATATGTTCATTTGGTGTTAATAACATTAAAATAAGTTATGAATAATGATCAACACTTAAAGCATTTGACAGAATACCACATGGAAAACTATTACAAATGTTGGAGCAAATGATAATGGATATGAAGCTAGTAGAATGAATAGGTGGTGGCTGACAAAAGTATACAGTGGAGTGGAATCTAGGAGAATGAGGGAGACAAGTGAAGTACCTTAGAACTCTGAGGTACTCCACTGATGATGCAAAACTGGGGAAGGCAATAGTTGATAAAGGCGATGTCTACAGATATCTTGAACAGTGTTTAAATAACTTCGCATTGTGGACAAAGGATAATGTTTATCAATTTAATGTTGCAAAATGTAAAGTTATACACTTTGGGATGAAAACATTGCATACTGTTTATCACATTGATGGTACTGGATTGAAGAAATTGATGAGACTAAGGAATTGGGGATAATGGTGGATGGAGAGTTGAAGTTCAGAGGGCATAATGCAAAAGTTGGTAAAATAGCTCAAAGGATTTTAAAAATTTATTTTCCACTTGGTTAGACTACAATAAATTTAGTTTAATCCTTTATCCAAGTTAGCAAACAAAGTTTGCACCTGAAGTATTTTCAGAATTGAGGCAACTCATAGTAAAGGTGGACCAAGCTCTCATCACTCCTGTCTCAATATCTCCCATAATGTAAAGCACATCTCCTTGTGGATATGTATAATACTATGCATTAAGGGAAGGGGCACTACCCAGACTGGTTTCGACCTTTATTGAGGTCTTGTCAGTGGGAGGCAGACCCAGAAGTGGTGATACTAAGACAGATGGAGAGGTCATATTTACCTATATGAGTTGCTAAAAGGTGTACCACCTTATTATTAAATTACTCTAGATTCAGAGAAAGATGTTGAAAGTTTATTTTCCACTTGGTTAGACTATAATAAATTTAGTTTAATCCTTTATCCAAGTGTTAGCAAACAAAGTTTGTACCTGAAGTATTTTCAGGACTGAGGCAACTTGTAGAAAAGGTGGACCAAACTCTCATCACTCCTGTCTCAGTATCTCCCATAATGCAAAGCACATCTCCTTGAGGATATGTATAATGCTATGCATTAAGGGAAGGGCCACTACCCAGACCGGTTTCGACCTTTATTGAGGTCTCATCAGTGGGAGCCAGACCCAGAAGTGGTGATACTACTAGTGGTGAGTCCTTAAAATACTTTAGGTGCAAACTGTTTGCTAACACTTGGATGAAGGATTAAACTAAATTTATTATAGCTCAAAGGATTATTTGAATGTTGAAAAACATGCCAAGTAAAGACAAGGACATCATTATCCCTCATTATAAGGCAACTAAGATTTGGCTGCATCTTGACTACTGTGCACAGATTTGGTCACCTTGATTTCTTGGGGATCAACCCTTCCTCTTTACCACCATTTGATGGAGGTCGTAAAGAGGATTGAGAGACAAGCGACCAAGCTGATGATAGGTCTGTGGGTTGCAAAGTTTAGTGGATAGGCAGAAAAAAGGGGATATTATAGAAACATAAGATATTAAAGAGGTTTTATCCAATTGGCATGAAGGAAATTTTTCAATATATGACAAAGAGTCAGAGAATTTAGGGTCATCCACGGAAGTTATATAAGAGTGTGGTTAGTAAGGGTGTGCAGACAAAACGTTTTGGGTAGAATGGTGAGTGGAATGGACTGACGGAATTAGTTGTGAGTGCCCTGACAGTGAATGAGTTAAGCAGAGGTATGATAAGTTTGTATGTATAAATGTTAGTGCATCAGCAGATTACTTATCATGTGGATCTTCCACAATGACCTGGACTCCATTTTATAATAATAAAACAGAAATTCTCAAAAATGGATCTTAGTATGTCTTCCATTTCCTGTGATAGCTATTATCAAAAGGACATGTTATCAGCAGTCAAGAGGAGACACTTATCCTAGAATTTCTTAATATTCTCAGTTTCCAAAAAAATTGGAAACTGAGACACATTCTAGTCATTGTCTAACAGAAGGCAAGTTTCCATATTGTATCTTTTCTACAGAAATTTCCATTGGCACTGTTCTTTAGAACTGGCATCCATTTCTCCATCATACTAAATCTACAATAATATGAACAGTTGCCCAACATCAATTTACAATTGAATTAACTGACTGAAGCTGCTACTTCAATTCACCTTTCATTCCATTTGTCTATTCTTTGGATCAGCCTTTCCCAAAGACTTCAACCACCAGCTATTCAAAAAAATTAGATAACTTTCTTTTGATCTCCCTGAAGAAGTTTTGCATTGCACTGATCTGTTATAGGTATATTTTTTCAAGAAACAAAAAAAGCACACTTCAGGAACAAAGCATTGAATCATATTGACACACCTAAAACAAACCATTGCAAAATCTGCAGCCAAAAACATCCCAATAAAAAAGAAGAATGGTAGTCCATGGATTACAAAAGAAACCCTAGAACTAATTAAAAAAGGAAACAAATTAAAACAGCAGATTGGGTTTTGCCAAATTACCTGAACCTGAATAAAGCTATTAAGAAATCTTGTCGAAAAGATAAAAATAGCTATATCCAAAGCATCTATAAAGAAAAATAGAAAGACAGAATATAAATAGTTATATCCTTAACCTTTTATTCAAGAAGGTTAAGGATATAACCATAAAATTCACATCAAAACTTAATATAATTGCAGAGGAAAACAGCAAGATCTTAAATGGCACTAATGACATACTCAGCTATTCAACAAGAAGAGCTATCGAAACAGAACCGGAGATCCTCAAAAGTGAAGTAGAACAAGCAATCAAAAAATGAAAGCCCCAGGTCCTGATTCAATACCAGCTGAAATACCTTGGAGAGAATGCAATCAATGGATACATGATTTATGCAACAAAATCTGGAAGATGGCCAAACTGGACTAGTTCCACCATTATCCCCATCTACAAAAAAGGCAATCACAACAACTGTGAAAACTACTGCACCATTGCCCTTATCTCACATACCAGCAAGATATTACTACACATTATTAAGGAGAGATTAAAAAGTTTTATAGACCATCAGATCTCATAAGAACAAGCAGGATTCAGAAAAGGTCAAGGGACTAGAGATCATATATGTAACATCAGACGAATAATTGAAAAAAGCAAGGGAATTCAACTTAAGCCTTTATCTATGCTTTATAGATTACTCCAAAGCCTTTGACTGCATGAGGTGGGATATCATGCAAGAATCAGGAATACCAAACCATCTAATAACCCTCATAAAGAACTTATATCAAGGAAATCAAGCAATAGTAAGAAATGAAAACTCATTGTCCCCTGCATTCCAATTTGAAAAAGGATCAAGACAAGGATGCATACTCTCACCATTACTATTCAACCTTTACAGTGAAACTATAATGAAAAGATCTCTAGAAAAGTGGAATGGAGGCATTAAATTAGGTGACTGAACAATTACTAACCTGCAATATGCAGATGACACAGTGATAATAGCAACAATCTTCCTTATACCCTCTTTTACCTTGCGGTGTCGAGGGTCCATTGATCATCGGACCTCACTCCGTTTACAGGATAAGGTGGTCAGCCTTATGCCCCGGTGTATCCTATGGCCTGTAGTGTTGAGTTCTCAAGGCCAGTTTTGCCTGCTTTGCGGGATGAAAAACCCCAGAATAAACTGGGGAAAAAACCCTGCTGTCCACGCCCAAGACTGGCTAACTTGGCTATGGCTGAGGAAGATCCTTCAAGCTCCTCACGTCACCGACGGGAATCGAACCTAGGACACTCCTTCCCCAGGCATATGGTTGCGAAGCGCATAGCCACTAGGCTAACCGCGCGGACTAATAATAGCAACAAGTGAACAAGAATTAAAATCCATCCAAAATCAATTAGAATGGGAAAGCTTAAGCCATGGTTTACGAATAAATCAAGTAAAACCAAAATAATGATTTTAAACAATGCAGAAGAGATAGATATAGAAGGAATTGAAATTGTTGACCATTTCAACTACCTTGGAGTGATAACAAAAAAAGATGGATGTAAAAAAGAGATAAGAAGAAGAACAGCCAGTGGCATAGCTAGAGCTGTTGCCACCCAGAGCAGTCCCTGAGTTTGCCACCCCTCTCAATACACACCAAAAATACTACAAAATGTCAAAACGACATATAGGGAAATAAATTAAAACGCTGTTTATTTTTGAAGTAAAATTTCAACATTCTAAAATGTTATTTTTCTTGCTTTTCTGTTAGCAAAATCGTCGATGACACTGGCGAAGTCTATTTCACAGTAATGTAGGTAATTTTTAATCAAATTTTATTTAGAAAAACTCCTCTCACAACTAGCAACACTTACAGCAATTGTGAGGAAAATTTGCAGCAGTATTACAATATTTGGAACTGAGTTCTTGAGACAATTTTAGAATTAACTGCAAAAGTTTAAAAAGGTTCAAAAGCGGACCCCCCCCCCTCCAGCTACACCACTGAGAACAGTGCTAGCTAATCTAAGATCTGGAAAGACAGGCACATCTCCAAAAAGAAGAAAATTAAGCTTGTAGAAACCTGTTTTTTCGATCTTTCTCTGCTAAGTCTAGGACAATGACAAAAGATGACAGAAGAAGAATTGAGGTGTTTGAGCTCTGATAATTAACTACTGATGTAGCTTTTTACAATTATTTTTACCATGTGTCAGGCCAGAGTTGACAGTTGGGCAAATTAATAATACTGTTGTTTGCCATGGCGAGATGAAGAGTAGCTTAGGTCTTTGTATATTTTAGTACTCTAGATGATCTTATCTGAAGACTGAAATGACCAGTAATTAAGTTTTTTTATCTTCCAGTTATTACTAGAAGCAACATCACAGGTCTCCATAATTTTTTCATAATAAAAGTTGCAGTAGATAACATTTAATGCTCAGCATAACATTGCCATAACTACTTAATGTAAGAATAAAATAGTATGAAAGCCTTGTTTGGTTTGCAAAGGACATTTGGCTTTTCTAGTCCTTGGTTTGTGCTTAGCTGATGCTACTAACAAAAGAAGTTCTGTTACTGAGCAATACATCTTTTCAGGGACAACAACTATTAGGCAGCAAGATTCTGTAGTATAACTGGAAGAATGATGGGATATTATGCTCTTCAGATGGAAAAGAACCAAGTTCAATTCTTGTCATGATAAGAGGAATTTTAATATGAGCTTTTTCCAACAGAAGGCGAGTTAGCCAATCTCACAGCAGGGTTTCTTTCTCATTGGAAACTCTGACTTTTCATCATGCATACAGGCAAATTGGCCAAGAGAACACATTCAATGTACAGACAATAAAATAAAATAAAATAAAATACTGTTAGTAGATGATAGCTTGTGATGATGCATGATGGATAGTGCAATTTTGCATGGACAGATGATTAAGTGGTGGAGATGGTGGGGTATGTGGAAAAGTGTGCCCTCACAAATACCCCTGAATTTTAGAGGATCTATAGAAGTGTTGTGTGTGGAAGGAGACATGAAACTGTAAAGGGACCACACTGAAGGCTTGTTGTGAGGTGAGCCCTCAACAACTGTGTTTGTGTTACTGTATTTCTGTTTTACTTGTTAGTTTTCGACTAGAATAAATATTTGTACAAATGAAGTATTTGCAAATAACCGTATATACTATTGTGAAAGAATTGATTTTAAGTACAACCTGATTGCAATGGATAAAATGTTTTCTAATTTCCAAGCTAAAAAGTGTGACACAGCAGCCAATATTAATATTGTTGCACAGTTACAATATCTAGTCGATCTCTCAATAAGTTGTCTTGGCTTCTCATGAAAAGTTTTATGAAACTTGTTCTTGATTAAACAATTATATTGTAGCAATACAAAGCTCAGCAAAGAGGGATTAAAAAAAAAAAAAAAGGCTTACTCCTAATGTGAAGGACCTCCCCACCTTTTAAAAAGAATTTATACTCATGGCAAAAAAAAAAGTGCAAGTTTACTAGGTCTGTTCATAATAGGTTTACCATGACTATCACACAGATGCTACGCTACTTCAACTCTTCTATTTGATCACAAGTTCTCTGAAACAGACATCACTCCTTGCTTCTCTTATTACTTAAAAATCATGTGTACATTTTACTAAACTGTGAACTAATATCATGGCAAAAATGTCTTCTTACAGCAAAACACCAACATACAGTCAAGAATGCTATGGGAGGCTTGTCCTAAATACCACAGCTTATTCAGTTATTTTACTCAGAACTCTTGGCAATACATTCCAATCACCTGCCACTTCTCTCCATGCAATAAATCTACTCCTTGTGCTCATCTCACATGGAGGTGGTATGGTGTTCCTTCCAGAAAGTGAAAGTTTTTCATCCCACAGAACAAGCAAACCAGCCTGAGGAACAAATAATGCATCTCTAAGGATGGTCTTTCAATTCTTACTCCTCCCTTGGAAACATTCCTCCAATATTTATCTGCTAAGCACCTCTCAATAACTTATGTCTCAAATCATATCATCCTTTCTTTCATTTAACAGGTTCTGCAATTTATATTCCTTGCTTTTGAGATGACATCCTAAAAGCACTTACTCACCAAGCCAGGGGCTATTTGTTCAAATGACAACCCTTGAAACTGAGCTCAGGGACCTTCTCAATACCTTTTTAGCCAATGACTACAGCCTGCATAAAATAGATAAAATACTGCAAGTACCCTCATTCCTTGTGCACCCAACACACAGGATCACAGCAAAACCATTCCCATCCCATAAATGAAAGGTACACCATAAAAAAAAAAAAAATAGCCAAAGATCTCTGCAAATATGATCTCCATGCCATCCAACTCTTCATCCTCTTGCACATCCTGGAGTGTATAAATTTCCTTCTACCTACAATTTAGCTTACTTTGAACAGTATATCAGTTAACATCAACCTTGAATAACACAAAAATGACATCCATGATCATCTGTATGGTAGATCATGCTCTGGATACCCTTTCACATACGATTAGACTGAGGAAAACATTGACATTACATAGAATGTCATTATAGGTCTGAGAGACTATTTTTAGAATCAGCATCAGCTATGAAGCACTCTCTCAACAAGTATGATTGTATTAATTTGCCAAAGATATAGGATAGGAGACTGTCATTTTAAGGCTTGATAGCATGACTTCTCCATATTAATCCTTTCATTTAAGCTTACACAGTAATCGAATGCATTTTTGAAAATTATGGAGACGACTACCGTGTTTGAATAAAAACTTTAGTTTAATATAACTAAAATCTACATTCGACGTTTCGACCTTTATGTCAAGGTCATCTTCTGGAGCATACAACTATACACAGAAAACAAGCTACACTACAATCAAACTGGTTTGTTAAAGATACTGACCAACTGCTACAACAATTGTTGACCTGACCTCTGGTAAAAAAAAAAAAAAAAATTATACATCAACGTTAGAGTCCTATTATTAGTGTTATCTGTTGGTTGTAGAAATACATTGGGCGCAACAACAAATATCTATCTGTATACATATATTAATATCATGATTATACCTGTACAGTCCAGCCAATTGGTATGGAATGGTTTCTAATACTAGTTGAAGATTGGCTAGAGTCCTGACTTATGCTGGATCTTATATATTAGGTAGGTTGAATGTGTGCCATCCAGATCCTTGGAATTTTCATGCCATCTTTGTTGTTGATATTTGGGTGGTTTATCAGGATTTTGCAGGCTTCCTTACATTTCCTTTCATACCAGGTTTTTGTGTGGTGTAAAGAGCGGGTGCTTTTCCAGTTGATTTGGTGTAAGGTGTTGAGCGCATGGTCTGAGAGGCCTGCTTCACCATAATGGTTATATTTAATGTGTCTAATGTGTTCTTTCTTGCATATAGGGATTGTCCGTCCTGTTTCACCAACGTACGGTAAGTTACAGGTGCAGTGAATGCAACAGACTCCAGGATGTGCTAATGGGAAAAGAGAATCCTTAGAGGAGTTGAATATGGTTTTAAGTTTAGTGGGTGGTTTAAAGGTGGCATTGAGGTTATAATATTGTACGATTCTGTTGATTTTTTTTGATAACCCTTTAATGTATGGGATGGCTATGGTTTTACTGTAATCTAGATTTGTTTTTGTTGTTTTATGGAGTATTTTATTAATAGTATTTTTGTTATAGCCATTATTTATGAATGTTTTGCTGATGATTTTTAGTTCTTGTTTCAGGGCTTGCTGGTTAGAGCAAATTGTTGTAGCTCTGTTTTTAAGGGTGTTAACGACTCCATATTTTTGTGATGGGTGGTGGTATGAATTAGCATGTATGTACTGGCCAGTGTGTGTCAGTTTTCGGTAGACTGCGAGGAAAGACTGTCTGAAGGAAGACGTGTGACTAGTGTGTCTAGGAACAGAAGCGAATTTTGATTTTCGATTTCAATGGTAAATTGTATGCGTTCGTGTTATTTGTTCAGGTGGCTAAGGAATGTGTTTAGCGTTTGTCGCCCGTGCGGCCAGATCGCAAACACGTTGTAAACGTATCTAAGCCAGACGGTCGGTCTTGGCGTGGCTTAATTTAGTTATATTAAACTAAAGTTTTTATTCAAACACGGTAGTTGTCTCCATAATTTTCAAAAATGCATTCTCCATATTAACTTTATGGTTATCCAGCCAATAAGGGGTACCATGTAAGAGTATTGGTTCAATTTCAGTTACAGTTTGAATTGTTTTCCACAATTATTTAGTTTAGTGCTGTGTGCTTGTCACAGCTATAATTATTCTCTGAAGATGCTGGGTAGAAAACCAACAAAATATTTGGATTAGTCATAAAGGATCTGAAATAAAGTGATGATCAAGTACTGAGCAGGACAAAATGAGTATCTCACCGAAAAGAAAAATGTGCAAAGCAGTGAAAAGAAAGTCAAGAAGCTTTGAGATGTGAATGGCAGACTCAAACATGCAAATATTATTATGAGGGAAAAGAGGGATAGCTGTTTTAGTACATCATTTTCCTAACAATTCGAAAGAATTATCATTACACCTCACTTTCTGAAAGCCAAAAAAACCTATGATGGGAAATCCACTCTAAACTGTCACAACTGTGTCACTTATATCTTAAATTCATTATTTGTGTATTCAAGCCTTTCTAACCAGTGTTAGTAGAAGAGAAGCACAATGAATTTGAGGTACCTGGGCTTCAAAACTACCAACTGGAAATGCTGATTGACATTTATGCATAATTTAAATAATTTAAAAATTAAAAATACACATTAAGTCTATAAATAAAGAAAAGCTGAAGGACTGATTAGGATTATCTTAAATATGTTTTTTTTTTAATGATCTCTGTAAATACACTACATTAAAACTTAGCTTTAAATTAATTCTAAAATAATATTTAGGAGTTCCCCTCATTTACTTAATCGTAGAAACCTTAAAACATGTACCATCCAAGTCCAAATATTGCTTGGCCAGTCCTATTTCTGACAACTTAATTCCTTACCATTCAAATAACCTACTTGCTCCTGGCTTTCGCAATCTTCATACAATTTTCAGGGACACTCTGTTTAATTGCTCTTCCTGCTCTGAAAAATATTCTAGGTATCTGATAGGATCTGCTCTACAACTTATGCCTCAAATCATATATCATTCCTTTCTCTCCCACAGGCTGAATGCATTGCTGCCTCAAAATTTGTGCAGTTAAATATTGCACCATAATATTAATTTAACACAAGCACATTTTTACTATGAAAATAACTAAAATAAAGTAATTTTTTAATGACTACGACCCATGAAAGTTTAAAACTTATAGCACTGCAGGCAGGCTAAGAATTTTTCTATTTTTATTATATATTTTTTTAACCAGGTCTAGGAAATCCTGTTCTAAATACCAAACATGGAACTCTTTTTAGCCAGTTTGGGCCTCCAACGAGCAAGGTGGTGGTCTCACAAGGCAATGCAATTCATCTCCCACCTAAAAACAATCACAAACATCAATATCCACAGTATGATTCGAACCCACACCCTGTTGGAGAGAGAGCAGATATGATAACCACTCGGCCAACCAGACCAGCAACAAACAACACAGAACTAGTATTAAGGCTTTGCCAGAACTTCTGTAGCACAATTGGAAGAATGACAGTATACTGCTCCCTTCGATTGAAAAAAACATGTTCAATTCTCGTCATTATGAGAGGAATCTTTATATAGGGTTTTTTATTTGAGGGCGAGTTAGCCAATCTCATATGAGGGAAGCAGGGTTTTTTCGTGAAACTCTGGTTTTATATCCTGTGTACAGGCAAATCGGCCATTGGAACACATGCAATTTACAGACTAAAAATATCGGTGATAGATGTGCGTGCATGTGCGTGTGTGTGTGTGTGTAGTGGAGTGGGGTAAGCTGTCTTCCCACAATGAGTCCTTGGAGGTATCACATAATAATAACTTATTGCCTTTTAAAAGTGAGGAGAACTTAGAAAAAATTCTTATCCTAAATACAAATCAATTTTTACATAATTGTTATCTTTTTGAATATTTCTTTCAAGATAAAAATAAAATCCTTTCTTTTAGTGTTGCACGGTGATCAGCATTCATTTTAGAAATCATGGACTTTACAATTTTATAAAAAAAAAAATAATTTCTTTAAGGAAATCTGTTAAACAGAGCTGGATAAACTATACTCTGAAAATGTAGTCTGGATACCAAGTGCTGATTTTAAAAAGTGCTTCCAGTACTGATCTATGTCTGTTGTTCATAATTCCTTGCTTCTTAGAGCACTCAAAAATTTTAAGATTGAGTAAAATGCAATGAAACTATTAAGACAAAGATTTCCAGATACAGACTATCTACAAGTAATAAACAAGTTAGTTTTAGCTAGCATCTTGATAGCAGATATTCGAGCTAAGCAGAATGCTCTTATAAGCAAGATATTCTCAAATCCTTCACTTCACTGAGTGAAGTGAAGCAAATAAATAAAAATATTTATCAGTACAAAGTATCAGTGCATTAAATAATTATCCCTAGATACTAAAAATTAACTAACAGAATTATAATTTTAATTAAATTAAACTTACTTTTTTATTCCTAGACGAGAGCATGGCTCCCCTACCAACTTTCACATTTTCACCAATAAACACAATTCCAGAAATGACCGGTAAGTCTGCACCAATGTCCATTTCATCAATGTCATCAAAATCCTCCTCACTTGATTCAGGACTCTCATCAAGTGCCACACCATTGACGGAATTTTTTGGATCAACCCTGGGAGGTGATCCAGATCGTTTTTTATTCTTGAGCACTTTTGCTGGTTTACAACCAAATGGCGTTGGATTCAGGGCAATATTAGGCTTGACATCTTTACCTCTGAAGTCAAAAACGACAGTTGTAGTAGATGGCGGTGGCTTTTGCCAAGTAGGCTTTTTAGCTCCTAGGAGGGTGCTGGGTTTCAAAACTTCACTGTCTTCAGGCTGCAGAACAGCATCACTGCTATCTTCAAAATGAGGAATATCATTACTTTCATTATTTAGGAACATGTTCGAAGATTGCTGCTTTATCTTTTCGTTCGCGATATCCATAGTTCCACTTACGACAGTGGATTTTCCTTCGGCATACGATTTCTCTTTCATTTTATCAGTTTCATTTACTCTTGTATCCGAATCTTCTTCTGAGAACGTTACGGGAGATGTCACCGAAGTATCATCGGGGGTAATCGGAGGTGCTACGTCCAAGGAGGTTCGTTTAGTGTAGAGAGGAGTAATACTGGAAGGTAGGTAAGATGCTGAGTGACAAACATTCACTTTCTCACCAGCGAAGGTCATTGTGACGCCATATGATCTAATCCTATCCAAAGCTTCGTCGCTCACGAATTTTATTCCTTTCTCTTGAGCTCCATCTGTTATATCGCCATTTTCCATAATTTCATCTTCCATACTGTCTGAAATATCTATTTCAATGCTGTTTTTCACTCCTAACATTTCCCCATTTATTGCAGGCGAGTTTTTGGCACTTAATTTGGCAGAAACGCCATTTACCCTAGACTCTTTCGGCAACATCTTCCTTTGCTTTGGGACAGGTTGAGATTTGGCACTAGATTTTATTATTATTGACTTGGTCCTGAAATTCTGAGTACACTTGTCATCCGAACCTTCAAAAATACGTTTATAAAACTTTACGGTATCTGGCTTTGGCAACTCCTCCTCATTAATATTACACACTGAAATCTGACGTATATATTCTCTCCGTTTCGTTATTGAGCGAGTTGGGCTTTTCTCTACATCTTTTGGCTTAGAAGCTTTATCGACAATAACCACATTTTCGTTGATAAGCATAGAAACAGGTGAGCAGCCCCTCGCTGAAGTACGGCAACTGCGTAGAGGCTTCCTGCCGACAGACCAGCGGTTCCCACGGTTTGGCTGTTCTGAGTTTACCAGCAAAGTTTCCATGCTTTTAGCTTTTTTAACGTTGATGCTTCGTTGACCTGGGATGCTCTTCACTTTGTTACCTGAGGCAACTGCCCTATTCCTAATTTGTGCAGAAGTGGCCTGGAACGTACTGTCATTGTCTAACAGGTTCTCCAAGCTTGAGTAACGTCTTACAGAGTTCGCCGGTGCTTTCTCAGTTTCTTTCAGGCTCATGCTTATAAAGCGTGATTTCAGTTTATCAACAATTCCGGGTCCGTATTTTAAATCCTGATCCTCGTCACAGTCGTGCACAGGATCGGTGGGGGAGCTTAGTCTGTAATCACTGGAATAGAGCACATCTTCGTTTAGAGGTTTTGTAAAAGCTGTATTTGCATCTTCCAACATACTATCCTTTCTGCTCATGAAATTTATTTCATCCGAAGAACGTAAGCTACGCGAACTAGCAGCTGACTGTCCCCCGACTGTTGTATTAAATCCATAACTTTCTACTTGATTTGACTCCGAAATCGATTTCGAAGTATTCGATGGTTCATTTGGGTTCCTACCGACAGGATTTGTTGAACTGCGATCGCACGCGGCTATTTGAGTATTCTTAAAACTTGTCCTTTCATTCATTTGCACAGGTGGGGTTAGCGGTTCGCTGATACCAGCAATTTTGCTCTCTTCACTAATTACTGTACTACCAGACGTAACAGCTCCCGTACGCTTTTTCAAAATTAACAGCCTTTTCCACTCAGGTATATCCGAGTTATCCTGAAGTTCGCGGTCGACACCCGCAGTAACTGCGGAACCAGGCCTACTGATTCCAGTGTAGACAGCCATAGTTGGTTTTCTTTATATCAGCTACTGGTCACAACGATAAAAAAAAAAAACCTGTATTAGAGATTTAATACTGCAGAATTAAACCAGGCAAAAATTTAACGTAAAGGCAGTACTTGCAATCGATTTTGGAATCACTCGCTCTAACCTTTTTTTCCTTTTTTTTACACAACGAAAATCAGATCGCCCCCTTCTGGCAAACATTAAACTGTTAACCTAATGTTAGCTATGTATAGATTCATTCAATTTCTTTATGTTTCGGTGTTTATTGCGAGAACCACTTTTAAATAAATTAATCATATGTTTACCTTGTTAAATACACCGCCCATATTTTATCAAGGGGAAATGACACATCCACCACGACGAAGTTTTCAAACGAATATCATCTCATCGCTAACATAGATACCGCAATTGTCAACCTTCATTATACTTGATAAAATCCTGCGATGCTCACACTTTGAAAGCCAAACACTATTTAAGCAGACTAACCATTTCCATTTTCTTTAATAACAAAACATATCCTCACAAACAGCCAAGGAAAGCGACTACAAATACCAACCATCATCATAGACAAAACATAACTCACTCTACCAACGACAGATACAATACAGTTGACATCTAGATGGTGACGTCACTGAATTTGTTGTATTGCCTGTATCGCCATCTATCGTTAAGAAGAAGGAGGTAGATAAAAAAAAGATCACGAGGTTGATCTTCGAATATGCTTTCAAGCAAGACGAGATTAAAGGCTACGTTACCGTGAATTGTGTTCACGGTAACGTAGCGAAATAATAATTAACACATTAGTTTTATTATACGGAAAATCAGAACGATTTTCTAAGTTTCTCCAGGGCCTTCTACTACTTTAATGTAGTGGTCTTGTTAAAGTTTATTATACAAAGCAACACAAAATCGGACATTAAAACATTCTTTAAAAAAATTTCAATAAATCCTTCATCCCACAGAAATTTAAATTTTGTTCTCGTAAAGAAGAAGAGAATTGTCCCTGAGAAGGGACAATTAGCAAATACGAAAGTAATGATTAAAAAAATACTTATTCTATAATTTACTATAATTATAAATATAATTTACTTCAATGTTTTGTGAATAATATTACCTCAAAAGTTTTATTTATATTATAATAAAACAGAACGTAGATATGTTTCTACTCCCTTTGAGAAATGACGACGCTACTTCATACCTGAATGGGTATCGTGTGCTCATTTCCCTAACTCAGGTCGGATATCGCGCAGTTTTCATGACAGATATTTCACCACATGCTTCTGGTGAAATATCTAATCTTATGAAAAAGAATGGATGGCATGTACTCATTTGTCCCCAAAGTACAATGCTGACATGAGTCCGCCAGTCTTGGATCTGTATCCTAAGTTGAACGAAATACTCTGTGGGACGCTTAACTACCATGGACAACGTTTGTGCTGAAGGGACTCTGCCTATCAAACGCATTAACAAATAAAGTTTGCTGAAGGATTACAAGGTCACACAAAAGTTGGGCAGCAGTGATAACACAGAATGAAGATTATGCTGAAGGCCTCTAAATGAATGAATAAATAAATAAATAAATAATAATAAAATAAAGAAAAATAAAATCAGATAACACCTTTTATTCCAGTATAAGGAGTAGGCGAGAGAGTTTTAGTCCTATCTAAATTTTGGAGGCTGAGGGGGGGAAGTTCAGTTAAATAAATGTTTAACAACAGAAGCACTGTGCAGAACTTTTTTAAATAATAATAATAATAATAATAATAATAATAATAATAATAATAATCTAACGTCTTTTCCATTGTAGAAAGTAGTAGAAGCAATTTTTGCCCTTTTTAACTTCTGGAGACAAGGGGTAAGTTCAGTCTCCACCGGTAGCCAATTAGGGATAGCTACTCCAAGATTATTGCTAATTTGATGTGTCGTCCTGTGAAAAGAAGCGCTCAGAAGTGCTGCCATCTAGTGGTCCCTAATTATAACACTATGTTTATCGCCTTAATTTAGTGTGGGTTCTACAGTCGATTTTCTTGAGTTTATGGAACGAAAAGCCTGAGTTTCTGGGAGAAAAAACCCAACTTGCCTGTGCCAGAAATCGACTAACTCGGGAACAACAACAACAAATTTCAGTTGTTCCTGGGTAGCTCAGTAGAAGTGAGAGTTGTACATCCACAGCTCTAGGCCACCTGAAGAAAGAGAGTCTAAGTTCGATTCTAGTCGCCGAGTAGAGGACTTTTTTCTAAACCTTTCTTCGACCTGTTCCCGAGTTACTCGATCTCTGGCACAGACAACGAGTTTTTCGTCTTGTAAACACGAGAAAATGGACAAGAATCCATATTGTTTCAGACATTGCAAAAATATTATGTTAGAGTTACAGACCGCGGGTTTAGCGACACCTCATGCGATGTATAATTAGTGATAATCTTTGGCTAGGTATTTCTAACTGGCTACCAGTGGGGGGGGATGAACATCTCCTCGATCTAAAAGTGAGTGGCCTATAGGGAAATAAAAGGTTTTATTTTATTTTATTTTTATGTTTTTTTTTTTGGATTTCAGTTGTTGACGATTGGTCGCACTCTTAAATTCAGGGTAAGATAGCTGTGGTCACAAATAACAGAAATCAGTGTATCATGGCTGAAAACTAACTTTTTACAATAATTCTGGTGTTCTTATTCAAATTTGGATTTAATGAACAATTTCTATATTCTGTGTCCTTCACTGTGCTTGCAATAATGTAATTTGTTGCAGGTCAACCTGCACAACAAGTTCCCTCCTTGGTTAAAAAATAAATAAAAATTCAGTAAAGACAAAATAGACAAACTCCATAAGTGTTGTTATTGAATAATTTATGCTATGTTTTCTGCTTCCTTGTATTTTGTAGATGAAAGAACTATTATGTTTATTATATTTTTAATTTTAAATTTAAAATGTTGAATTTTTTAAATTTAAATTTAACATTTTAATTTTTTTAATTTAAATTTAACATTTTGAATAATTTTTTTAATTTAAAATTTTTGGTACTCTAAAATCTAATTATAAGCATTAGTACTTCCTGAGTTAATGATTAAGAATATTAGTAAACAACTCCATTTTGAAATAAAAATGATTCAAGATGAAACATTTTACAAGTCATTGCATGCAGTTCCGGTAGAATTATCTGACATATTTAATTGCACGACTACAATGAATATATATGTAAATACTATGGAAGTATATTGGATATAATGTATTGATATTTTCTAAATAAATAAATAAATAAATAAATAAATATATATATATATATATATATATATATATATATATATATATATATATATATATATATATATATATATATATATATATATATATATATATATATATATATATATATATATATATATATATAATGCATATTTCGTATATCTTTTTAATTGTTAATGGTATAAAACTCTTTCTCGCTCTACCTCGATAAGTCTTTCACTCCAGGAGAGTTGATGCAATAATAATAATAATAATAATAATAATAATTTTTTAAGATAATAATAATAATAATTTTTTAAGATAATAATAATAATAATTTTTAAGGTAATAATAATAATATTATTATTATACAAATTATTATGTAATAATAATAATAATATTATTATTATATAATATTTTTTTTGATTTCTGAAATATTTACACAATTACAATAATCGTCTTTAGTGACATTCCAACTTGTAATTTTTAATATTCAGAATTCAGCACGCAGCGCCGCATATGTGATTCATTTTCTACATTTCATTTCAATAAAAATATTGATAATAATACTTTTTTGCATCTATATTTATAACACGTGTTCTGCTAATATTATCAATGAAGATTACGCGGAATTTTTGAATAATGGATAATAATAATAATAGTATGATAATGTCTCAGATAAATTACATACATATGATTATGACCGACATTTTTTGCATCTTCATTATTATTATACACTGTAATGACTGTTTTGTTGCATAATTCGCAGTCTTTGATTATGAGGATTACGTGTGGATGAGTGAGGCGTTTTAATCCCACCTACTTCGAAATTTGAGTTAGCTTTTATGAAGAGAGTGGGATTAGCCTTCACTTTTATGTTGTTGTTGTTGTTGTTACTGTTTATGGATGGGATGTAGGCATTGGATGCTGGTCATTCGTGATGTATATATATTAGTGCTAATGGTATATTTTCCAGAGTTCGTGTTTTAATGTTCTGTAGTTGTCTATGTGTTTTAAATGACTCGGTAGGTTGTTCAGTAGCTTGGGTAACTGATGGGATCGTACCAAAGAACCATATGAGTTGTTGAAGGGTGTAAAGTTGAAGGGTGTAATGTAGAAAGTTGTTGTGGGTCGTGTTATACGATATGTGTTTCTGTTGTTTTTTCGATAGGTAATGTTGAAGTAATTCCTTAGTAATATTATGTAATGTTTCAGATTTTTAATGCTCAGGATTCTGTGTATCGCCATGTGCTGTCGGATATTGGCTGTTGTGTATAAGGTGTCCAAATCACTGTTGACACAGTTTTCCTATGTAATGTTTCTAATTTTGTTAGGTAGCTGTTTGATGTGTTTGCATAGACTGTTATACCATATCTGAGTAGGAATTCGCAGATACCGTTATATAGGATTTTTTTTTATGTTAGATGGAATAATGTCTTTTACTTGGAAGAGTTTCGCTGCGATGATGCGGAGTTTGGTATGTTAGTATTGTATATGTTTTGTCCATCTAACGTGGCAATCTATGTAAAGACCAAGGTATTTTGCGTGTGTTACAGGTTTGATTTCGGGACATTGGAAGGTTTTTTTTGTTGTTGTTGTTGTTGTTGTTAATGCAGCGGTATGTGTGACACTGTATCGATAGTGGTGCGGGGCGCACGATTCTTTGGTTGTGTATCATTAACATCTGTGTTTTTTTGTGCCGTTGATCATAATTTCGTTTTGGTAGAAGTATGTTGTAATTTCATTTAGTTCTTGTTGTGCTTTGGAGAGAGCTGTGTTGATGTCTGTGTGGATTGTTAGTAGTGCAGTGTCATCTGCTTACTGAAATATTTGACTTCTGACCAGGTTACGAACATCGTTAATGTATATGCTGAACAGAATGGGTGATAATATGGCGCCTTGATAGACACCGTGTTTTATTTGTATATTCCGACTGTGACATGTATCTATTTATGTTACTTGTGTTCTGTTTGAGAGATAGTTCCTGAACCATGTATGCAGTGTTCCTCTTATACCTATTGAGTATAGTTTGGTGAGTAGTATGTCATGTTCAAGAGTGTCAAATGCTTTGGTTAAGTCAAGCAGTATGAGGACGGAGTACTTGTTTTTGTCGAGAGCTTTATTTATTGTATCGGCGATGTCTTCTAGTAAAGTGATGATGATTTTTGTTTTCTGAAAGCCATATTGGTTTTGTGAGATGATGTTGTACTTCTGTAAATAGTTCTGTAGTCTGGTGTGTGTTATTTTTTCTAGAATTTTTGAGCTGACTGGTAGGGTAGCTATTGGTCTGTAGTTCTGAGTGTCGTTTCTTTTACCATGTTTGTAAATTGGTAAAAGAAATTATTGCAGAAATTATGGATAATTATTGCAGTTTTTATTTGTTCAACAATGTCGGTGTCAAATATTATGTTCATGAGTTTCAAAAGTGTGGATTTATTTGTTCAAAGTGTGTTATAAGGTCTGTGAGTCTTATTTTTCTATTCCTGAAGTGGTCTTTGGTTTTAGTTGTAGGCGTGCTTCTTTCAGTTCCTGTTTTATTACTCGTGGAAAATACATCGTTTGTTGTTGAGTTTGTGTCGGTAGTTTTTTGTTGATCGTTGGTAGATTGTCTTTTTTGAGTTGTGTGATATTGTTTGTGAATTCAATGTTGAATGAGTTTGCTAGTACCTCTTGGTTTGTGTCCTGACCGAAGATTTTGCAATAAAATCTTGTGCTGAAGTTTTCTTTTTTCGAGTTATTAATTCGTTGAGTGTAGCCCATGTTTGCTTAATGTTGTCGTTATATTCCATGAATTTTTGGAAGTAGCAGTGTCTTTTTGTCCTACGAATTTTTGTTGTTAGTTGGTTTCTTGCGTTTTTGTATAATGTTTGTAAATATGTGTTACTGGGCGACTTTTTTTAGTTTTTTCTATAGATTTTCTTTTACAGTAATACTATTTAGTATTACGCCATTTACCCAGGGATTATTGTCTGTTTGTCGCCTCATTTGTGTAGTCTTTGTTGCTTTTTTGTATGTTTCTGTGAACTTTAGTTGGAAATTCTCATATAATGTTACAGGATCATTTATTTTAAGTAGGCAATTCCAGTCTGTAATTTTTATAAGGTTGTCGACAATGCCCTTTAATATGATCGAGTTTTGTCAAATTTTGTGGTGGTTAGAGGGGGGGGGGTAGGTAACGTAATAAAACGAAATGAGTATATAATAATAATAAAATTGAGACTACATTAACATCGCTAATAAGAACATGCCGAAGTTAAAATATAAAAATTGAATTTTCTAGATAATTCAAGGCAAAAAGGTTTGTGCATTGAATTATTATTATTATTATTATTTTTTATGAGACACGAAAGAAGGTGTGTGAGGGAAGGGTCTGTAACACTTTTAACAGAGAAACTATAAACGTTTCTAAAAGTGCGACATAGTTTAAGCCTGATCCCAAGCACTGAATAACACAATATGAAGTTTCCCATCTGTAAAATCTAAGGATAGCTTTGACATGTCTTCCTAACTGGTCCTGACATCACTATTTCATATTGTATGCAAGTTTGCTTACTTTTTTCAGCAATTTTGGTTGTCCTGGAACCAGTGCCAGCTCGAGGGTGTGAGGCGCCCATAGGCCAGTTTTATTAACGCATTGCAAGGAATCATAAAATTATTGTTAAGAGCAGTTTATAGTTATTGTCAAAAAAAAAAGTGCGTATAGAGCATTTTGGGGGACACTGCTCGTACTACCAACCCTTCGACTCGCCTGTTTAATACTAATACTTTTTTTTACGATATTGGCGTAAGTTTATTCCTAAATCCTAGCATTACTGTCTGAATATATGAGTTCTAATTTTATGGATTTATTAATAATGAATAAATAAATAAATTATTATTATTATTATTATTATTATTATTTTAATTGGGAAATTTAAATTTATGACATTTATTTTGCTTTATTTATTAAATTCTTAGGAGCCTGTGTAGCTCAATGGATGTGGAGTTTGCATACCACGGCGCTTGACCGCATGAAGGAAGATTATGTTTCGAATCTAGTCGTCGAATAGAGGAAATTTTTCTAAGCCTTTTTTCAACCGGTTCCCGAGTTAGTCTATCTCTGGCACGGGCAAGCTGGTTTTTTCCTTCCGGAAACTCGGGTTTTTCGTCCCGTAAACTCAAGAAAATCGACTCCACATTATTTCAGACATTAAATATATTGTGTTATGGTTAGTGACCACGAGTGGCGGCACTTGTTGAGCAGTCTCTCTTCGCTGCGTGCCGCTTAATTAGTGATGGCCTTGGGCCAGCCCTCTGTGATTGGCTGCCAGTGGAGATTGAACTGCCCACTCAGTCTCCAAAAGTTAGATAGGGCTAAACGGCCTCTACAGGAATAAAAAGGCGTTAGCCGATTTTTTTCTGATTAAATTCTTATTATTATTAACGAAAGTCAAATTCTTATATCACACCAATCAGCAACAATAGTTGTCATACCTTTTCTTAAATTCGTTCACAGTTCTTGTGCTCACTGCTTGCCTCCAAAGGCGAGCCATTCAAATCTTACACACTGCTCTCTATGAGCGAAAAATCTAATTCTCACTCCTTTCATGGAAACTATGCATATTGCAGCTGCAGAAGTTTATATTAATTCAGAGAGAACGACAACTAGGCTGCCTGATGGTAGATTAATGTCAGCTGGATAATAATAAAAATAAAAATAAAAAAATATTCGGCTGCTTTTATAGAACAAATAATGATTTCAGCAAATTTTGATTTTCAGAGAAGGAATCTTATCACTCTTTCCCTTTCAACCTTCCTACCTCCCCCTTGCTATCAATCGCTTCAAAACTTCGAGATAAAACACGGTCACTCTTAGCACTATAACTCGGCTTCTAATGAAACAAATGTCATACACAGTTGACACAACACTAATGAAGGTTGCTGCTAACGACAACAAAAAGATACAGCAGGTGGCGCCACTAGTTCCTTCTATTTTCGAAAAGTTCGGTTTCTTTTTGGACAGAGAGTATATATATTCTGTTACTATTACGTGTGAATGGTATTCTTAACTGATATCGCCAAAGTGAGAGTAGCTTCTTATCCATGCAAGGTTATAGCATTGATGCGACTCAGTGGCGAACTCAGGATTTAATCTTGGGGGGGAGGGGGGAAGAGTTGAGTAGACGATTTGAGAATACACACTACGCATTGCATACGACCTATGACTGAGTATGTACAGTCATCGCCAATACATGAAACCTGTGATCTCCTCTAGCCCAACTCGGACAAATGAAGTACTTCTCTGTCCGCTCGAGTGCTACTTCGTTCGCCTTGCGTTTACAGCGGCCGTGATTCCCGAGAGCTATAGGGTATTCCCACCTTATGTGACCACTAATTCATAAGTAGTATAGAAATAGAAGACACGACACAATATAAATAAAAAAAAATGAATTTTAATTAGGAAAATATTTTTAGAAATTTTTGTAGTGTTTTTTTTTTTTTTTCTATTTTCTTTTGGGGGGACCAGGGCTCCTTAGCCCCCCCCCCTGGGTGCGCCACTGATGCCACTGCGTTGAATAGTACCTTCGCGACACACACACACAGGATCGACAATGGTCAGCACTGAGCAGATACCAAGTGAAGGAAATGTCACCAAAGAACAAAATGGAAGGATGATGTACAAAAGTTTGACATGAGATGGTGGACATTGTCTAAGACAAAGAGAAATGGAAAGTTAAGGCGGTTGCCTATATTCAGCAGTGGATGGAAAGAGCTCAAAAAAAGAGGAAGATCCTCAAAACGGTAAGGCATTAAGGTCATCAGTTTGTGAACAATTTTTTATGCTATATGTAATATTTAATATTTATGTAATATTTAATTTAAACCGGATGTATTTGAAACTGGAATGTTGCTTACTCTTAAACTTTTTCCACAGGCACGTTTGGATTCACTTAACACACCCAGTAAAAAATAAATAAATCTTTTAGTATTTTTATTCCTCAAAGTGAATTGACAGCATGCTTTAGCCCTCAGATGTAACATAATTGATTAAAACATCAGATATTACCGTTTATATTATCCGTTAATTAACATTATTCCTTTTTCAAATAATCTCTAGCTTAAAATGTTCTACTTTGTTCTTTGCGTTTCATTTGCTGCTTATATCCCCCTACCTCATTTAGACAAACAGTTCAGATTTTTTTAACGTTATTTTTTTCACATACAGACCTATATGTTAGCTATCCTAATAGTGACGTCATTGTTTGCTACAATATCAGCGTAAGCAATTTTAAGTGGGTAGATTGCTCCATTTCAGCTGATTCAGATGAAAGAAATACTCAGATATTTATTATCGGCAATGACTTGCCTTGATTTCTACATGGTATATTTGTAGTAATACGTAGCGGAATTCTTGATAATACTCTTCTTGATATTCACTTCATCGACAATACTCATTATATTGCAAATGTCGCCTTTTCCTGTATAATTTTGATCACAAACTTTCTAAAAAATGACTGATGGTGTTAGCAAATTTTGTGAAGCTTTTGATAGAAAGATATTAATCGCTGAACAAACAGCATTTACCTAAGTTACTGTTCTTAACAATATACTTGTGACTATTTATCTGCTTGTCATGCAACTAACGTAATATCAACAACATTGCGTCACTTGTTAAATATTCATACAGTCGACTTCGTTTTATTATGTAAGTTGAAGAGAGTAATGGTTATAAGCTCGAGTTAGAGTTAACTAGAAGTTCATTTTATATCAGTAATATAACAGATTGTGAAATTTTAAATATATTTATATTTAAAATATATGTTTATATTTTATTTGTAAATATATATTTAAATTATAAATATTATATCAAAAAATAAATAAATAATCAGCTAACGCCTTCTTGTTCCGGTATAGGGAGTAGGCGAGGTCGTTCTTTAACTCTAACTTTTAGAGACTGATTGGGCAGTTCAATCTCCACTGGTAGCCAATCAGAGATAGTTTGCCCAAGGCGATCACTAATTAATCAGCATGCAGTGAAGAAGGCGGCTAGTAAGTGCCGCCAAGTGGCGGTCACTAACCCTAACATAATATTTTTAATGTCTGAAAATAGTGTGGGTTTGATGGCCGATTTTCTTGAGCTTACGGGACGAAAAACCGAGTTTCCTGTAGAAAAAACCCGCTGGCCAGTGCTAGAGATCGACTAACTCTGGAACCAGTTGAGAAAAGGCTTAGAAAAAGTTCCTCTGGTCGGTGACTAGATTCGAACGCCTTTCGTCGTGTATTTATTTTTATTTTCTTCCCAATCTTCCTTACAAGTTAATGATTTGGCTATTTTGGAAACTGGAATGTTGCTTGCTCTTGTATAGATCTTCTATAGATCAAATATATAGATCTTGTATAGATCAAATAACTATGGATCCTGTTGAAAAAAGGATTAAGAAAAGTTCCTCTATTTGGCGAATGGATCCGAACTGAGAATGGCATTCTTTGGGAGACCTAGCACTATGGGGGAAAAATGTATAGACCCATAGTGCCTAGCGTTATGGATGCAGTTCTTTATTATTACGTATTATTATTATTCACTTCTTTTTAATCATCTTTCTGTAATATTTCTTAAGATATCTAGTTAAGTTTACTTAATTACTAATTTAATTAAGAAAAGAATAAATAATTGCAAATCAAATTAGAAATGATAAAAATAATCTGTTATTTTCCTATCAAGTGTCATCTCCATACAGGAGGTTGGCTATTAATGATCTCTATCTGAGATCCATAATGTGCATTAGAAAGAAAAGATTGTGAGATCCTAATAATAATAATATTATTATTATTATTATTTGACGCCTCCAGGGAGTCCATGGACTCATCGAGAGAGGGCACCTAATCTACAGCTCTGTCTCCACTATTCAATCCACCAACTAACCGCAACTACACCAACGTCATCTACCGCTGACCACCACTATTATTTCCACAGACACTCACAAACATCCACCCACGGCGGGATGTTTGTGTTAATTAATTAATTTGATATCAATCAAATAAACAATATCCTTGTATTCGGTAACTCTTTCTTTATCCACCTTCACATCTTTAGCAAACAAATAAATTTTACTCTTAGCATTTGAACCAAAATCATTGACGAATATGTTAAACGAAGGTCCTGACATTGAACACTGGAGGCATGCCACTGCTAATCATCTGCCTCATAGAAAGACTTCCCTCTAAATATTATTTTGTGTCATCTATCTGCCATCTTTTTATTTCCTTTATTTTGCTTACATGTAGCTATATTCAGATCATTTACTGTGGCCTCAGTCAAATCATGGTATTCTTGATTTACTCAAGTAAAGTACTTTAACAGCCTGTGTAGCTCAGCGAAAGTGGCGCTTTCGTCTTCTGCGCTGGATCGCTTGAAGTCAGACTTAAGTTCAGGTCTAGTCGCCGACTGGAGGAATTTTTTCTAAGCCATTCTTCGACCGATTCCCGAGTTAGTCGATCTCTGGCACGGGCAAGCAGGTGTTTCCTCCCAGAAACTCGGGTTTTTTATCTCGTAAACTCAAGAAAATCGACCGTAGTTCCCACATTATTTCAGACAGTAACAAATCTTGTTAGAGTTAGATACCAAGAGATGGCAGCACTTGTTTTCCAGCCTCTTCATAGGTGGCTACCTATAATTAGTGATAGACATTGGTCAGCTATCTCTGATTGGCTACCGGTGGAGATTGAACTGCCCACTCAGTCTCCAAAAGCTAGATAGGGTATAAAGGCCTCGCCTACTCCCTATAAGGGAATAAAAGGCGTTAGCTGATTTATTTATGTTTATTTTTTTAATTACTTTAACCTGAATAAGATATTTGGTGTTTCTTTTAGCACAGAATAGCATACATTTCAACGCTAGCATTTAAAGTGAAATTTATGTAACACAATCAATCAAGGAATCGTTTATTACAAATATTTTCCATCTTGGATTCATCCACCAAAACCAACTCTTTCATTCAAATTATCAAGCATTATTTGTTCTCGATTTGTCACTTGTAATCCAGAAACACTTTCTTCAACTTAACCAACTTGTACTAACGTTATCAATTTTCTAAGAAATTCGGTCATTCTGTCTGCTTATGCCCAAGTAATATTATTCTGTGAAACAATCTCTACGTTTAAGCAATAACTAATTCAACAACACGAGCCTCCGGTGATTTTTCTCAAAGTTTACACTTGAAACACTTCAATGTTTACTTAGCATAGATGTTATTGTCATATCATTGTCACCATCATCTTTTCAGGAATTTAGACCCAGTGGGCTGTTTCAGTATCATTCCATTTTTTCCTTGATCATCCCTGACTTCTATATTCCCCAGTTGGGTGGTATCGGTGTAGTTTTTTTTTTTTTTTGGGGGGGGGGGGGTAGTCTTGAACTGTCCATTCTTTTGATATGTTAAATTCACTTCTTTAGTGATTAGTAAATTTCGTCCAATACTGAGTCTATTATTAGTTCTTTACGTATTTCACTGTACTTAATGTGTCACTCAATAATAACAATTTTAGTAACCTGTACGTTTATTTTCCCTCAATCCTGTGGAGTAGCAAAGACATTTATTATAGAATGAGGTGATTTGCCCGTTTTGAGGGACAAAAAAAGTTTCGAGTTTCGAGGAAAAACTCCCCCATACAAGACCAGCTAATTCACCTTTGAAGAAAAAGCGCTGATAAAGCTGCTCGTATCAGAGACGGAATTTGAATCCAGGTGTTTTCAAAAGGGCTCTATTGAAACTAAGCTATGGATGATCAGTTAACTTAGCGCTACTTAATAAAGTATTTACAATATATAAATCGACTTTAAACATATCCATTTTCTATGGCAAAGTTGATATTTTGTTAAAGAAACATAATTTCACTACTGATTTAAGTACAGAAGTTAAATTTCTTTAACAAAATGTTTACAAACATGAATATTTTGTTTGTAAATACATGAATTTCAAATACTGACGTCTACGTAACAAATCGTGTTTGAAGTGAAAGGTTTTAGCGTCCTATGATCAGACTGCCTAATTACAGTATGTACCACCAACGTACCTTTCGGGTACAGTAAGAGAGCATGCTTGCCCTGAAATTAACAGATTAATTGACAGGTTTGAAAAGACTGAGACCAAGTTAGTACTCAACTGTTTTCGAATAGGCATTTTTTTTTAGAAAGACTCATCTACCTATAGTTAACGGAGTTTGAAATATTCTCTATTAGTAATCTCACTGTCACCGTGGCTGTGCGCTTCCCAACCATATGCCTGGGGAAGGAGTGTTCTAGGTTCGATTCCCGTGGGAGACGTGAGGAGCTGAAGGATCTTCCTCAGCCATAATCGGCTAACTTGGCTATATGTAGGGCCCCCCCCTCAGTTTAGCTGAGGTTTTTTCATCCCGCAAGCAGGCAAACCAGCCCCGTAAACACACACCGACTACAGTCATGAATGCCTCCAATAGGGATGCAGCAGGGGAGTGTCGTGCCAGCTGCATTATTTCACCGTGACTCCTCATTAGAAGGAGGCCCAACCCTTCTGTAACAGACGGAAGGGAGAGATAGATAGATAGTAATCTTACTAAGATTTCTGATGCTTGTATTATTAAATAAATAAAGAAAGAAAGAAAGAAGAAATTTTAGCCATGGAGAATAATCTCTAGATTGAGCAAACTGTGATCGCATTGAAAATACGGTATGGCGGGAAGAAAAAAATAAATAAAATATGTACTGAACTTCGCCACTCCTTCAGCACAGGCACTTTGAGATATGCCGTTCGACTGCATGCACATTAACGGAAGAGCACGTATAGAGACTTCGCCATTATATTTAGTTGTAGCAATGGTGTTGCCATTGGGAAAAAAAGACGTTTATCGTTGAGCATTATTTTCGTTCATACGGAGTTGGTAGAGCAAATGATCCAACCTACGACATGTTTATGAACCGTTTGTCGTTTTCGTCAGCGTACCTCAAGCAATAGTGTCATCCTTAATAGAGAGGTTCCGACGTACCGAGAGTGTTCTGCCGCAATGTAAAAAGCATTCGGGGAGACCACAAATCTACAGATTTTTTGGTAACTCGAGATCTGAATTAGTCCAAGAGAAACCTTTCAGCGAAGTCACTGCATGAGGTGCGATTTCTAGCATGGCCCTGGCTCTAAAAAGGGTGATGATGTAACCGTGACATTCAATAGTGTACACTACATCAAGAATGTGTTGCTTCTGTTCACCAAGGATTTGCATAGGATATGTAGTGAAAAAAACATTTCATTTCATGCACAGGTATTCCAATGGGATGGAGTGACCTGTCACATATCACGTGGTTCTAGAGCCCATTTATCATAACACTCCCCCGGGAGACTCATTTCGCGGTTAACAGAATTCCCGTGCCCTTCACGTTCTCCTGATCTTACATCACTTGATGCCTTCGTATGGGAGTATGTTGAAGGAATAGTTATTCCACCATGATGCACCTTCAAACCTTGATGAGCTAAGAGATAAAATTACAAGATATGTCCAGCAGATGTCCCAATCCTTGTTTCCCAAGATGACAGAGAACCTTCGAATGCACTGTGAAAACTGTCTTGAAAGACAAGGTGCCTATTTCTAGCACGTAATCTACAGTCGTTAATGCTTTATTCGACCAAGATTCAATCGATTGGATATACAGTATATATCATCATGTGTAAACATATACAGTATTTCTTTGTTAATAAACTGGTTTACTCCATAGTATATCCTGCAGTTATTCAGTCCTTTTTTCTCGCCACACTGTACGAGTGAGGTCTGGAAAGTTCTGGAATAAAATGATATTAAAGCAACTGAATATAACCACAAGAAAGAACATACTAGAAGCAGAGGTATGGAGGTAACTTATATTCTTACATCCTCATATGTTCCTTTTTGTGGTTGTGTCAGTTTTAATATCATTTTTGTTCTAGGTGTTTATCCGAACTTTTCAGAGTCCCATCGTAATTTATTATTATTATTACTTTGCCGAAGAACAAAATAAATGAATAAAAGAATGCTTCGAAAATCATAATATAGGCTGTTCCTGGGATACATTGCTCAACAAAATAAAAATTGTGCAACTTGCACAAGTTTTCGATGAAGCAAGACAAAATTTGGTATTATAGAATGGCAATGATATGAGAAGACAGAGTGAAATGTCAGACAGTATACACTTACGTGAAAAGTAATGAACTTTACTTATCGTCAAAACTGATCCACGTCATTTGTGAAAATCGTGTAAGATTCTGTTCTCTGAGATAGCATTTTCGTATATTATTATTATTATTAAGAGGGACCTCCAGGGAGTCATTAAAGGAGGCCATATACTACACCCAGCATGCATCATACGTGTTCTTGAATTCATTCACTGCTCGCACACAACATTCAGTGACAATCCATTCCCATCATGCACTACTCTATGAGAGAAAAATGTAGCCCTAACCCTCTTCTTCACAGCATTCATTTTCAACTTCCATGGATTCCCTCAAGTCCTTACCCTACCTGCCATTAAATAAAAAATTCTATCAAATGAAATCCTGTATGACTTTCAGAAGTTATAATAATAATAATAAGTAACACCTTTTATTTCCTTATGAGTAAGCGAGGCCTTTTAACCATATCTAGCTCTAGGAGACTGAGTGGGCAGTTCAATTTCCAATCTACGATTGTCCCTCTCAGTCTCCTAGAAGCAAACTATCTGGGCAGTTCAATTTCCAATCTACGATTGGAAATTGAACTGCCCAGATAGTTTGCCCATGACTATCACTAATTATAGGCAGCAGTTGACGAAGAGACGGGTAAACAAGTGCTGCCATCTCTTGGTGCCTAACCCTAACAGCATGTGTGTTACTGTTTGAAATAATGCGGGTTCTACGGTCGATTTTCTTGGGTTTTTCGTCCCGAAAAACCCAAGTTTCCAGAAGAAAAAAACCCGGTAAATAAACTAACTCGGAAACCGGTCGAAGTAAGGCTTAGAAAATGTTTCTCCAGTCAGCGACTAGACTTGAACAATAAGTCGATCTTTGGGTCGCCTGCCGGAAAGCATGTAAACGCCACTTCCACTGAGCTGCACAGCCTTTCAGAAGTTTGTAAGTCTCGATCATATCACCATTTTTTTTCTCCTATTTGCGAGTGTCTGCAGTCTACAACTTCTCAGTCGATCTTCATAATCTCTTCAAAGCCACTAGGCTTTTAGCCTAGTGGCTTTGAAGAGATTTCCCCACAGTTTATCTGGAGTTTTTCTTTCCGTAAACAGGCAAAGCAGTCCCTCGGATGTCAGGAATACTAACCCTGCAATAGAGTGATTAATCAGCTATGCCAGTTCCAGAGCCCATATAAAATGGTGCCGTACATTTCCGTAAAGGGAACTAACAGCCGCTGTATCATACGATAATTAATTAATCAGTATTCCACAATACTGATATCATTTTCATATTCTCTCCACCGTATCAGAATTACAATATAAACAATATGTTACATTTAAAAGGTCGTTTCAGTATTGCAGTTATCCTGTGATTTGTATTTGAAATCTTTGCTACATGGTCCCCTGAAGTTTAACTTCCTAATTACTATCATTCCAAGATCCATGTTATATTACTATACTAATATAATACGATAATAGTATAATATTTAATCGCACCATAGACCTTAAATTTATTAACATAGAACTAATAGCCATTTTCACATGCCAACATTTGCAGCCTATTCAAATCATTCTGTAAGCTGCATATCAGCAGCACTCTTGATTACCTTACCTATCTTTGCACCTTCAGCAAATAGCTGTATGTCGCATGGCAAATCCTTCCCAATGTCATTAATATACAGATTAAAAAAAAAAAAAACAGTGGACCAAGGATCTTTGTTCTATATCACTGTTACCTTAAATTTTGCAGACTCGCATCCCCCATATACCATTTTCAGTCAGCCATCCTCTTATCCACACTAATATTTCATAATGTAAACCCAATAATAATAATAATAATAATAATAAGCTAACTTATTCCTTATAAGGGAATAGAAGAGAATTTTTTTTATTCCCTTATAGGGAGTAGGTGAGGCCTTTCAACCCTATCTAACTTTTGGAAACTGAGTAGGCAGTTCAATCTCCACTGACTCTGTCTTGCACTAATTCTAGGTTGCAACCGATGAAGAGACTGGCAAACAAGTGCTGCCATCTCTTGGTACCCTAACAGGATATGTTACTATCTGAAATAAAATGGGTTCTACGGTCGATTTTCTTGAGTTTATGAGATGAAAAATTCGAATTTCTGGGAGAAAAAAACAGTTTGCCCATGCCAGAGATCGACTAACTCGGGAACCGGTCGAAGAAAGCTTAGAAAAAGTTCCTCCAGTCGGCGACTAGACTCGAGCAATAAGTCTCTCTTCGTGCGACTCAGCGCAGAGAATGCAAGCGCCATTTCCACTGAGCTACAAACTCATATTCTCCAAATTATGAAAGTCTGACATCCTGTATTCTGTCAAAAGTTTTAACAAAATCCAACAGTGTAATGGTAAATCTATACCCTTTGTCTACTTCAATGGTAACATTATTATAGAATGTGAACAAGATGCTAAAACGTGTCCTTTTCTTAGTAAACCCATGCTATTCGTTGCAAAGTAGAGATTCTCGGTCAACCTTTCCCTAACCAACTTTTCCAAAATCTCCACCACCACTCCTGGTATACTGGTTGGTCGATAGTTGGATATATCGGTCTTTGTACCGCCCTTGTGCAAGGGATTGTCATACATTCTTTCGACTTCTGTGGAGTCTTCCCTGTTCTGAGACTCAAATTATATAGCCTGGTCAACAGAACACTCTTTTATCATCTGTGCCGATATCCCATCCTCCCCTATTGCTGAATTCTTATTAATTTGTGCAACAGATCTGATGCACCTCAATTTCTCCATCGATTAAAGAGATAGCAGTGAGCTCAATGTTGCATACACCCAGTTGGTACCTTTTTTTTGCAAAATGAGCACCCATTAGTTGAAGAACCTCTTCTGCATCTGTTACCCTCACAAAATCTGCATTTAGTAGTTATTATTTCATAGTCATTATTTCTTTCACTTGAAGTATATCGATAAAATTCTTTGGGCTTATCTTTAGCTTGCAGAGTCAGTTTCTCTTCATACTCAGACTTAGCTTTCCTTACAACAGTTATGAATCTTTTGGCAAGCTGCTTAACGTCATCCTTATGCATAAGGTATTCTTTTCACATCATCCTCTTTTTCAGCTCATCACATGTCTTGCTTGCTTGATAAGATTACACATCCATTTCACTCCTACCCTATTTATTCTCAGGACACATTCTGATATTGCATCGTAAGTAATTTTTAATTGTAGTGGTGGTAAAAGTATTGGAAAAGTTGATTAAGGAAGGAATTCAGAAATGGGTAAATAAGAATATAATATTTGAGCACCTCCATAGCGCAATTGGAAGAACGACGGTACGTTGCGCCCTTCGATTGGAAAAGGCCTAAGTTCGATTCTCGTCGTGACGGGAGGAATCTTTACATGGGTGTTTTCAATTGAAGGTGAGTTAACTGATCTCATATGGAAGTAGCAGGGTTTTTTCTCCAGGAAACTCGGGTTTGGTTTTTCATCCCGCATACAGAATCGGCTCTTCAGAACACACGCAATTTACAGACAAAAAATACTGGTTGTGGTGGCAGTGGATGGCATTGATGTGGATGATTGGTATAGTGGTGAAGACAGTTGTACAGTGGGTGTCCTCCTGCAATGAGTCTACGGACTCCTTGGGGATGTCACGAATAATAATATTCTATGAGGGCCAAATTGGTTTTGTTAAAGATCGGTCTTGTCTTAGTAATTTATTAACTTTTTATAATAGAGTGCAAGCTGAGTTGGACAAGGGGAATGGCTACACAGTGATACTGCTGGATTTTGCTAAGAATTTTAACAGAATACCCCATGGAATAGTTACTCAAAGTAGAACAAATAGGGATGGATATGAAACTGGTGATGCAGATAAGAGAATGGCTCATGAACAAATACCAAAAGTAGTGTATGGAGGAGCAGAGTCCAGAATGAAGCAGGTGACTGGTGGTATGCTTGATCATTATTAATTTGTACATAAATGATATAGGAAATGACTTGAAGAGGTATATTCAGTTGTTTGCTGATAATGGATATCAGTTCAATGTGGAAAAGTGTCAAGTTGTGCATTTTGGGATGAAAAGATTACAAGCTGTGTACCACATTGATGGAACAGTGCTCCAAGAGACTGATGAAGCTAGGGACTCAGGGTGTTAGTCGATAGAGAGTTGAAGTCAGATTACTAAGGTGTTCAAGATAACTTATAGGCGTTGATACGTCTACATCCGGATTACTGTGCTCAGATCTGGTCGCTTGGATTCCTTGGAGATGAGGAAGTGGTAGAAAAGATTCAGAGGCGAGTGACCAAGTTGGTAAGTGGTGTAAGGAGTAAGTCGTGATGCATACCGTATTTACTCGAATATAACTCGCACTTTTTCCCCTCAAAATTAGTTAAAAAATCATGGTGCAAGATATATGCAGGGATTTTTGGAAACTATTCCAAGACAAAAATTAAATTGACGTTTATAATTACATTTAATAATTTAATTAAATATAAATGATTTATTTCCAACGTAAGCTAAGTCTATATTTTACTTACTTAATTTTCTCTTCTTGGATCAAATTTCGCATCCTGCTGAGCAGCCAAAAATCCGGATGCTTTTCTATTTTAGCAATACTTTTGTACACAGCTCATGACACTCTAAATCCCAACGTCCTCCGATATTAGGATGTTATTCTCTCATTTCAGTTGGTATACCTAAAACCTCCCCAAGAATGCCTAACATTGCTTCTTCAAGCTATAATGGGCATTCTTAGGGAGGTTTCCTTGAAAACGCTTTCCCTAAGATGTTCTGAATTTTAAAGGAATTCAATTTCAGTAGTAATGTCGTAGTTAGCTAAGCTTCGCAGTCACACACTCAGCGATTGTGTTCGGAACACTATTCGCTTATTTTGTAAAATGATAAAAGTTTTAAATTGTATTTGGTATTATTGCATAAATTTGTAACATTTATCTCACAGATACATATTTTTACGTTTGTTTAGCGGAGTGTGCAAATATAAAATATTCTAATGGTCTACACTTGCATGTAGGCTTTCTGGGAAATAATAATAATAATAATAATAATAGGACAAAATCTAAGGGGCATAAATTCGTGCAATCATACGAGATGCGAAACCCCTCGATACTCCTCCGCATGAAAGAAGGCGAATCTTTTGTCGAAAATAACGTAATCAATTTGTTTCGTGTAATGAGTGTTTATTATTATACGTCGGAAAATTAACTTCTCTTTTATGATCGTTGTAGTTTTTAAAGTGGTAACTATTTTGCTTGTACAACAGTTGGAAATTTTTATATATAAAGCACGTGATTTCGCGTATTGGTAACGAAATCGTACATCGTCTTATTTCTTTCTCTCATTCAACATGAATTGACTCTTCTTGACACATTCCCAGCCGATAGTTTCGGATCTGTGGTCGGATAGTAAATAGCTTGTGATTATTCTGAAAACTGAATGTGGCCACCTGCTCATTCCACTTTGTGGAAGGCCCTCACAGAGCATCTCCTCCTTTAAGTCCATGGAGATGTGCGAGAAAATGACTATTTCATGAAATATGACATCTCATAAGAGAAAGAAAATAAAAAGTATGCAAGTTCACTTATGTATTTTAGGTAAGAAAAAAAGTGCACAAAGAAATGTTTCCTAGGACAACTCTTTATGAGTTTTAGCTTGCAAACAATTTTTAGCTATTCTTTTCTTTTTTTGTGCAATATTCTTCCAATAAACAATTTTATGCTACTTTATGAAATAGTATGATGTTATTACTTAATCATGATTGATTTTTTTTTTTTTTTTAATAGCTCATGGTATAAGATGAAGTAATACTTTTTCTGACACCAATGAATTTATTATTATTATTATGTGACACCTCCAGGGAGTCCAAAGACTCATGGAGGGAGAGTGTGCCAACAGCATCGAATGAGTGGGCCCTTCCAACTACTAACCGCGCTCAAACTTGCTTAACTTTTTGTGAGCCATTAGTAGCAGAGGCTCTACCAATCGACCAACCTTAATGCTTGAGAGTTTTTATTTGTATATTTGGTTGTTGGCTAAATGGTCTAAATTTATCTTCCCCTTATTTTTTAATTGGAGAACTGCTCTCCCAAAGGAGAAAGGTTGAAGAACCTGCAGCATATTAGTACCATGAGTGAATATACACAAATACAGTAGGGTCATGATTAACTAACTTAAATGGGGTGGCTGGATAATGTTGTAATATTGGGATTAATAGTTTCATACCTAAATGGCTGAAGAATATCTGTATTAGCAGGGTGTATTCTTCAGCCAGTTAAAAATGAAAAATCCAAGTGGCCGAATTCAAAAATCCAAATGGAGAATCATAGGTTCTCCATTCATGTTGCATTTAATATATTCAATGTTTCTGGTTATTTCATTGTCTAGTTATTACTGATTTTCATACCAAATTTATTACAAGTTATTCAATTTATCATTATTATGATTCAGGCCTCCATGGAAAAGGACTTCCCACAATGTACATCATTGTGGGAGGTCCTTCCTAGAAAATGCAAAGTCTATCATACCACTCCTTGAACTCATTGCCTGTTCATGCTCTTACCACTCTATCAGGCAATGCATTCCACGGTTCAACCGTACTTCATGCAAAGAAACCACATCACCCTCTTGCTCACAGCTTCCAGGGATGGTCCTTTGTCCTTGCTCCTCCCCCCCGGTTCCACCAAGCAAAAGAACTCCCAAGTGCCAACCCTGTAACTACCTCTCAACAGTTTAAAAGTCTCAATCATATCACCTCACCTTCTTCAATCTACCAAACTCTGTAATCCACATTCCCTCAGCCGATCCTCATAACCAACATTGTATAGTCCTGAAACCATCTTTGTTATCCACCTCTGTATCCTTTCCACAGTTAATTTATCCATTTCAAATTCTGGACACCAAATTTGAGAACAAAAGTGTAGTCTGATCAGGACTTTATACAATGGAAAGTTTAGTCAGCAAATAATGGAAAATTTAGTCAGGGAATCTTGCAGACTTGTACTGGATTTATTTAAAGGTATAACATCATTTGCATAAAGTAAAGAGCTGAGATTAACATCTCCAATTTTGATTTCATGTTTAATACCATTTTCCTTCATAATGTGATTCATATAGATAATGTACATCCTTACACCAGATTTAAAATCAAACCATCTTCTTGTATTTTCATCAATTCTAACTGCTGACTTACAACTCAAATAGAGACTAAGTATTGCTTGATATAATGCCCCATTGAGAATATAACTGTAGCATTTTGAATAGCTTTTCTCTTGGCATCTTGTCATATTATTATTATTCAGGGATATTCAGGGATATATTATGGAGTCAAAAGATCATCGTGGGAGGTCCTTCCTAAGAACATAAAGTCTGTCACGACTCATCGAGGGGAGGTCCCCCCCTAAGAAACACAAAAGTCTATCATACCACTCCTTAAACTCATTGACGGTTCTCGCTCCCACCACTCCATCAGGCAATGCATTCTACAGTTCAACCACCCTCCACACAAAGAAACTATTCCTTACCCTCTTGCTCAGTTTCCTTTCGTAACTTCCAGGGATGGCCTCTTGACATCACTCCTTCCCGCTGTTCAACCAAGCGAAAGGACTCCCCAGTGTCAACCCTGTAACCACCTCTCAATCATATCACCTCTCCTTCTTCTATCCACCAAACTCTGCAGTCCACATTCCCTCAGCCGATCCTGATAACTATGCTTGTACAGTCCTGAAACCATCTTTGTCATCCGTCTTTGTATCCTTTCCATGGTTAATTTATCCCTTTCAAATCCTGGGGACCAAATCTGAGAACAATAGTCCATCAGAGACTTATACAACGGAATGATAACCCTCTTATCTCTGCAGGTCAGTGTCCTTCTCATAATTGCAGCAATCCTCTGTGTTACCTTCACCACCTTCGCAATATGTCCCCTAAACTTCAGGTTTCTATCAATCATCAACCCCAGATCTCTTGTCTCCCCTACTTCCTCCAGTATAACTCCTCCCATAGAGTATGCAGCATCCCATCGATGTTTCCCAAACCTCAAGACCTTACATTTTGCTGCATTAAACTGATACGCCCATTCATTTGCCCATCTATCTAGCTTATTTAAATCCTCTTGCAGGGCTACCACATCTGCACTATTACTAATAATCCTTCCCAGCTTCGCATCATCCGCAAACAACTGAATATCCCCTTGCAATCCACTGGCAATGTCATTGATATAAAGGTTAAACAATATAGGTCCTAGTACTGAGCCCTGTGGAACCCCACTTGTAACCCTCTGCCTCCTTGAAACTGCTCCACCATACACAACTCTCTGATACCTATCAGACAGCCAATCCTGAATCCAGTTGACCAATCTGACATCCAGACCCATGTGCTGCAACTTAAATATCAGCTTATCATGTGGCACCCTGTCAAATGCCTTCGCTAAGTCTAAGAAAATTGCAGTATATGCCTTTCCCTCATCTAATGTTCTTGTAATTTTATTATAAAAGGCTAGCATATTGCTAAAACAAGAACGCCCCTTCACAAATCCATGTTGACTCTCACAGATAACATTACCCTCATCTGCCCAATGCTGTATACGGTACCTCACTACTTTCTCCAAGATCTTAACAACTACTGATGACACACAGACTATATGCCTTTCGCAGGTCTACAAAACTTAAATACAGATGTTATATTCCCATGATTTCTCAACTGTTTGTTGTAAAGTGAAAATCTGATCCTGACAGCCTCTATTTGGCCTGAATCCAGCCTGTTCCTCACCAAGTTTTCCTTCCACAATCCTTATTAACCGTTTCTCAAGTATTATTATTATTACTTTACACCTCCAGGGAGTCCCAAGACGTATCCGATGGAGGGTGGGTACCTACTCCACAACTCTCAGTCTCCACCACTGAAATCCACCAACTACAACTACACCAATGCCATCTACCGTCTGCCACCACCACTAATATTTTCACAGACAATGACAAACATCCATACCCACGGCAGGATTTGAACCTGCAGCCTTTTTGCTGGAGAGCAGATACGCTAACCACTCAGCCAACTAGGCTGGCATACTTGCATTTGTGCAAGTATACTTGCACAAATCTTATCAGGAACACTCGGTAGGGAAATACTTCTGTAATTCTTACATTCAGTTTTATTTCCATTTCTATACATGGACAGTATGAGAGCTCTACTCCAATCATCTAGAATTCATCCCTCTCTCTCTCTCCAGGTCTTCTGAACTATGCAGTGCAGCCACTGCAATTCTTTTATATCTCCATACTTGAGCACCTCTGGTTGAATACCATCCACTCCTGCCGCCTTTTTACATTTCACGCTTTTGATGGCTTTCTCTACTTCAAGTATGGATATGTATTCCTGATTGCATGCCTGTTGAGTGTTTTTTACCACTGCACTGTCACTGCTTGTTTCATTTAGCAATTGTTTGAAGTAATTACTCCATACATCAAGGATATCTTTTTTTCCAGTTTTCATGTTGCCTTTATTATCTCAAATTCCTTTTACAGCACTCTTTCCTCCATTTCTGAGCTTTTTCAACAGCCTCCAGAATATTTTGTCACCTTCCTGATATTTATTTTCTATGTTCTTACAAAAAGTCTTCCCATTACTTTTGTTTAGCTAGTTTTACAGTGTTTAGCTTTCTTACATTTGTCTCTGTATGCTCTAAGAACACAAGCTCACTTATTCACCAGGAACTTTTGATATGCTTTCTTCTTTTTCTTCACTGCCTCTTTAACTTCCTGTGTCCACCATGGAATTCTGATTTTTCTCTCCTTGCAGACAACTTCACCACATGCCTCTTTGGTTAAATCAATGTTTTCTTCAGGGCTTGCCACTGAATCTCCAAATTTTGGTTCCTATTCTTAAATCTCTTGCATTTTTTCTTGAATAATGTTTGTGTATTTTAGTCTACAGTTCACATCTGAGAGCTGCTCAACTTTTATTTGCTTTTAAACTTTCTTATATGTTCTTCTTTTCAAAACGAAATTCAATTTTATCCTGCTGACTGATTAGTGATCACTTCCAATTTCAAATCCTCTGTACACTCTGGTGTCCTGCACCAGGGAGAAAACATCACTATGAACAATGACATAGTCAATGAGACTTTTCTTATTCCTTGCCTCTTCTCTCCGTGTGAATTTGTGCACATTTTTATGTTGGAACATGGTGTTAGTAATAACCAGTCCATGTCCTGAGCAGAAATCCACCAGGTATTTGCAATTATTATTAGCTTTGCTCTTTTCTCCAAATTTTCCCAAAATATTTCTGTATGTCTGACAATCATTTCCAACTCTGCTATTCAGTTCCCCAACAAGGACCAACTTTTCTTTTTTCATTGTGTCATTTGCTTTCTCTAAAGCCTCAGAAAATTCCTGCACTGCTACCTTAGTAGAACCTTCTGTGGGACCACAGGCACAAATAAGTCTCATTGTCCAGTTTCCCATTTTGATATCTGCCTGCATCACTCTACTGATATTGCTTGCCATTCAAGAAGATTAACTTCATATTTAGTGTTACTCCTTCTTTTACCTGAATATAGCATTTGGTATTTATTGCTTAGAAAGATCTCAGCAGTTTTTGTCTTTTTTGTTTCAGTTATATGTTGATCCAATTAATTATCCAATTCAGCCAGCTCCATTTCTTTGCCATTCAGGCTTCTTATGTTGATAGTACTGATCTTGAACTATGGTGATGTTGAGTCAGGGTGTGTTTCAGGATTTGTTCCAGTAGCTGACTTTAATAGTAATAATAATAACATCCATCATAGCTCAGCTTCAAACTTACTAAGCCAACTTTTCTTCTGTTCTGTGGAGTGCTGTCCTCATGTTTTTCCCATGAACCTCCAGCTGTTCAAGAAATGTTCAACAGGTTCCTTCTTTCTACTTAAAACACACATGCCACTTTTGTGTGATAAGTTCTGCAACAAAAAAAAATAAAGAACATAAGTTTATATTCTTAGCCTGTTGTTTGCACAGTAGGCCTGCATGGCCCTGTGGATATGACATTTGCATCCATAGTGCTTAGCCACCCAAAGAAAGATCGTTCTGAGTTCAAATTTATGAGAATAGAGGTAGTACTCCTCTACACAAGAAGTACTTCCAATTCATCAACCTTTATTCTTATATCCATCCCTGTTATATCTGTCACAGCCATATCTTCATTTGGATACCCAACTATTTTGACTGTTTTCGTCACCTCATTACCATCAGCACTCATCAAAATTATCCTTTGATAGTTGTTCTTCCTTTTACTTGCCACATAACAAAAGAACTCTTTGGGATTCCCTTTGGTCTGTTTGGCTAATTTCTTATCGTAATTTGAATTTGCCTTCCTTACCATGCTGGCACCTTTTTTTGCCTTGTATTGCTTGTGAGTTTGCTGATCACCTTTATTCTTATATACACACAACTTTTTTCTTTTTTTGTAGCTCCTGCTTAATAATACTCCTAATCAATCTGATTTATCCCTCTGATTTTGTATATACAGTCTGCTTTTTCAGATACCTTTTGACCATCTCCTGTGCACTGTTAAAATCCTTCTTCCCTTGCAGATTCTTGTGTCATGGTACTGCTTTAAGCTGCTGCCTAAGCTTGTCATAATCACCCCCCCCCCCCCGTAGTTCCACATATACCCTTTCTTAATTGAAAATTCCACGTTAGGTAACTTCCCTAATCTAGATTGCATGATAAAATCTCTCCAGTTGATTAACAAATATTGGATTAACAATTACACAGAATCCTCAATATGCTTTGTAAAGCATATTGAGGATTATACTGTTAAATTGAGTATATTTAACAAAAATATATTTGATTTAATAAATTAATAGTACTGCAAATGTTTATGTTCAAAGTGCAGAAATTTGATATACAGAATAACTACACATGAGGTGGTAACAAAAAAGTTTCGAGACTAGCTCTGTTTACGAGAAATTACTTTATTTATCTATGTTTACACACTGTCACCTTCAAAATAGTCCCCTTGCATAGCAATACAATGCTGCCACTTCTGGAATGTGTCCTGGAAGTCTTCTTTTCGAAGCGTGTCAAGCACCTTCTGCAATTTGCGCTGGATCTCCACAATGGTGTCAAAATGGCGACCTTTGAGCTGGATCTTCATCTTCGGGAAGATGCGAAGTCTGCAGGAGCCAAATCTGGCGAGTAGGGTGGGTGCGGAAGTGAGATCATGTTGTTTCTGGTGAGAAACTCGTGTGTGAGGAGAGCTCGGTGACAGGGTGCATTGTCATCGTGGAGCATCCAGTTTTTTGCATGCCACAGATCCCATTGCTTTCACCGAATGTCCTCCCTCAGATGACTTAAAACCTGGCAGTAGAACTAACTATTGACAATCTGGCCCCTGGGGACGAATTCTCGATGCACAATGCTGCGAATGTCGAAAAAGACGATGCGCATGCACTTGGTCGAGATGCGGACCTGCCTCGCCTTTTTCGCTCTTCCACTGTGGAGACTGTTGCTTCATCTCAGGGTCGTACCCGTACATTCAGATTGGCAGATTTGCCTAGTTTCATGCAGAATTTCATGTTCGCTCTTTCTTCTAATTTGCTGTCTATGATTCTGACCACAGACATGGTAATGCATGTGGTCAGAATAGCACCAGTTGCACAGCTCCCGCAGGACAATGTTTTTTGGCACACTGACGTATGCAGGTCAGTACGCCCTGTGACTGTGCGTGCAGCCTTTGTGCTGCCATCTGTTGGTGTGTTACAAAACTAGTCTCGAAACTGTTTGATACCACCTTGTACATCTGTGATGAAATTTACAAAAATCTGTATAAACTGAATACACTGCATAAACTAAATTCATGTATACTTTGTAATTTCTAAGTAATGTTTTTTTTCAGAGAATTATTTGAATATTAAGAATGTCTAATGGAAAAAGGAAAAGTAGTAATAAAAGGATTGCCTATATATCAACTTCTTAAAGGAAAAAAAGTCATTTTCAGTATCAACAGAGAAATGTTTTAATGAATTCTATAAAATATACATAAACCTGTTCCCTTTCTCAATAAGAACCAACTGCCCCATTTAACCTATCACATTGTATAGAACAAACTCAACAAACATGTACATTTAATGTTGCACACTGATACACAAGTATCTGATAAAAGTGATTTGAAACTTAAATTAACACACTGTACACAGATACTAGCTACAGGCAGTGAAGACTCATCTGTTTGTCAGAAAACATAAACAGGATGGTTTGTATATTTATTTGTAGGAATTTGAATTTAAGCTGTTACTATTTGATACTGTACATAAAATTTAATACCAAACAATTTTTTTTGGCAGGGAAAAAAAAAGCATATAATTGAACAATATATATAATTCTTCACATTAAACTCATTCTGGGTTTTGTACATAATCTTGCATTCTTTTACATATAAAAATCCTGATCAAAAGAAGAAACATGTCAATATTTGTATATAACATTGCTGTGATTGACTCATCACACATACATATACATGAAGAAGTTATAAATTAATGTTTATTATTATTTTTAAACATAAACAGACATGTAACAGATGAAACCATAAATGCTGTAGCTATCATTCTTTTCTACATGGGTTTTCCAGCAGTATTACATGTGTTTTAAGACATTTTACAAGATTTAAACAAAAATCTACAACTGTACATACATATAACAACGTATTATGAACATTTTAAAATCTTTCTTTAAATTTAACAAAGACTGTGGTTATTCAGTCTTTAAAATAAAATTTCAGCATTTTATATTATTAAGGACAAGCTCTTTCTAATTGGTAAAAGTAGAACTATAAGGCATTCATGTGATAACACAAACAACCTTCCTTTTGCCAAAACCAGAAAAGTTTAAAAATATAACAATATATATTTATATATATAAATATAAGTGCAAAAAATTTCATACAAGAGTGGGCAGTGAAAGTATAAAGATGACAGCTTTATATTCTTCTCTGAATTTTTTTTTCACCCTTCCAAACAATTGTTATAAAATAAAATCTAACCAATTGACTTCTATCTAACTTCACTATTTATTTCTTCAAATAAATTAAAGTGAATCATATATTTATGAATAATTGTAAAGTTTTGAGTAGAACGTCATGGTTCTGAGTACTATTAGCACTATAATCTATAAGATAAAAAAAAATAAACATTTGCTTTAAGGTAACATAGTATGAGTAATATATTAAAAATCATAAGATTAAGAGTAGTGTATTTTTAAAAAGTTCAGCAAATAAATGAATAGAGTACCCATTTCAAATTTCATGTTTAACTAAAGAATCATATAATAATGGTTTTTTGAAGGATCTATTTCATGATCACGTAAAAATTTTCATGTGAATTAAATTTCCAATATACTTTCCAGCCTATTTATCTTAAAATTAAAGCATTTAATATTAATAGCCTAATATTAATTACTCTTCATACTGATTTTACATTATATTGAATTCCACAAATATTTCTGAGTTCTACTGGTTATGGATATTATTTATTTAATGAGCAACAGATATACCATACCATGTTCAGTAATTTCCATGTGTCTTAACTAGGCACAGGTGATGAAGCCTTTTTTTTTTTTTTTTTGAAAATGTTTAACCTCTACTGCTTTAATCTCTTGATGAAATGAAATCAACTTGACATTCCTCTTTAATGAATATTACGATTAGAAGTATTATTACTGGCATCCAATTAACAGGGCGAGATCCATGCACTAGCAATGCATTCTATGACTTTAGCTGCTCTACTACCTTTAATCTATCTGATAAGCTCTAACTAACACACAAAAATAATTCATGCATAAAGCCTATTCCTTATACTCCACTAATGGCCTCCCCCCCCCCTCCCCTCAAAAAAAAAAAAAAAAATTTATCAACAACGAAACTGACTGCATCCAAAAACAATCAATCCATACTAACCTCCTGTTTTGTATGAGAACATGCCCACAATATCAGCATCACCAGGTATCATAGGAACATCGAACACATTACCAGAATACTACACAAAGCCAACCTTACACTGTGCTTTCAAACTTGTTCTTTAAACTGCTGTCCGTTCCACATTCACTGAAAGATGAAGTCGAGTCATTATCCTATCCAGGAATCTACACCATATCTTCATCTTGTAGACACAGGAATGATGGGCTAAGACTTTCATAATTTTTGGAAGTAGTCTTACAAAATTCCCATCACCAATAATGAGCCTCCATAGATCAGTTGGTATAGTCAAAGCCTTTTGGTCAGAAAAACATGGGTTCGATTCCCTTCCAAGACGTGTGAGGAACCTCTATTTGGTCTCTTTCAACTAAAGTGAGTTAGCCGGTCTCATATGGAGGTAGGTATTTTTCACCCTGAAACTCGTTTTCGTCTCCGTACACACACATCTACAGACATAGGACACACCGGAAGGCATAGAGCCAACCACCTTATCCTGGAGACAGTCGCGGTTGTGAAGTCTACAGCTAAAGAACCTTAATGATTCGTGAAAAGATAGGTATACTTGTTTTGAATCCAAGACAAGTATAATGCAAAAATCTACCCCCCCCCCACACACCAATAGTATTTTCACCAAAGAGCTTGCTGATCTGACAATATGTTACTAAGATTATGTTACTCAGATGAAGCCATCTAAACACATCTTAGTATGTGTTAACCATTATTTACTTATCTACACTGAACTCTAAAACAGTGATAATGACTGTTGAAGAATGGCTGAAATATTGCAGATTACAATTTTATTGGAATGTGAAGCTATACCATTAGAATAAGAAAATGGATTTCAGTTGCATATTTTGAAATGTTCCAATCAAGATTCAAAGGCAGTCGTATAGTAAGATGTTATATAACCTTTTATTATTTTCTTTCTGTATACTAAAATCTATAATTCACATTCCTTTAATCCTTCCTCACAGGCAGTATCCCAGTCTTCATGTGACCTGATCAACCTGCAGTGATACAGTTACTTTTTTATATCAGCATTCTACTCATCACTGCAGCAAACTGTGTGACAGACACTTCTGTGTAGTCACTACAACTCCTGCAATCTTTTGTTTTCTCAGCTTCTTGCAGTGAAGGCCACAGTGTGGCATCTCAAACTTGACAATGCTGAACCAATATTTTCTCACTTGTTTTGCTCAAAATGTTGGTCATGTCAAATCCTCAAGGACAAATCACACTGGTCTGCTGCAACTAGTCTTGCTCTTTGGACAATAGGCTGTGTGACTGAAATATAAATTAAATAGCTAAACCAATAGTTTTATTTTGATACAAACTGAATTCCATACAATTTTCTGGGGGGGGGACACTATGTAGGAAATGAAATTGTAATACTTAATTAAAATCAATTATATACAAAAACCAACATTTTGCTAACTCATTCCAGCATTATCACTCCATACTATTTATGTGCATGCATGCATCTGCACAAAAATGCACACAATAAATGAGGAAACACAAATGAAATGGCTAAGAAAAAAAAAAAAGAAGAAGAAGAAGAAAGTCGCACACTTGAAACTATATGTGTGACTATTGCACTTCTTTTGGTAAATCTTCTACCATCTTTGGACTGAAGTTAAGGCAGTGAGCGAAAATTAACTTCAGATTAATCCATCAATTAAAGGTTTTATAGAACCTGCAATTTCTGCAGTTTCAAACTAGACAGCAACTTGGCTTTTTTCTTTTTAATACCATTTAAAAATTTGCTTTAATGTGAACCCCACTCACAAAAGATTGTAAACTTATTGTATCACTATAAATCAAAGATGCCACAAAATTATATTCTTGGTTTAATCCTTTATTGAAGTGTTAGCAAACAAAGTTTGCATGTGAAGTATCTTCATGGCTGGGCTACTTATATATAGAGGCTAATGACTTCACATTAATTGCCATAGTATCCTATAACGCAAAGCACACCTTTTTGGACATGTATGATGCTATGCATTATGGGAAGGGCCACTACCCAGACTGGTTTTTCAGAGTTTTTGGGGAGGTATATTAAAATGTGGGGATACCTCTCCAAAAACTCTGAATGATCTACAAGATCACTGTAAATCTTACTGAGTGACCCTAAAGGATCACTGCTAAACTCATTACTCCTGCCCTGAATTACTCCAGTGCAGGAAACACAGCAGTGGCTCTGCTCAGTGACAGGCAAAAAAACTACCACTGAGCAGAACCTCTCCACTCCCCAGGAAGCAAGCAAACCCAAAGATGAACACCACTAAATGTCATCAGAGGGATCGAGATCTAGAGGGGGGGGGGATGCTAAGGTTGTCCTTATAGTCCTTATAAGGACTGGCTTAAAGGGGCGAAGCAAGAATGCTTTTCATCTTCCCTGTTATCTGTAGAGGACAGTGTAGGGATAATGTGTTATTGAGCTATTAAAGCTCTGATCATGGCAGAAGGGTAACAGCAATAGCCAAGCCTCAGTTAGAACTTCGTTGGCTACAGCATTGCCATCCATTACCCTCCAAGGGTATTAATCACCGCATCTCATGGTCGATTAATCTGTCATTGATGCTAAGGTTGAATTAATGCAGAAGTCATATATTTCCCCATATACAAGTAGTGAAAAAGTGTATCACCTTATTATTAAAATATTCTAGATATCAGATATAGCTGAAAGTTTTTTGACTTGGGTATACTATGAATTAAAGATGCCAAGAAATTATATTATTGGTTTAAACTGTTATCAAAGTATCAAACAAAGTTTTCATGTGAAGTATCTTCATGACTGGGCTACTTGTATACAGAGGCTAATCACTTCACATCAATTTATAGTACAACAAAGTGAAAAAAACTTTCAACATTTCTTGTATCACTTTAACATCCACCTGGTGAAATGATCATAGAGCAGGCTAAACTAGGCCACTACTGGGATCCACATTGATAAGGGCTGCTTTTAACTTTTAGGAAGGACAGAAGATAGGATCCTAGTGGTATTTAATGAGTTTTAAGTGGTAGAAATTTTATTCAGTGTGAGGCTGTCACTCTGCTTTTATTGGATGCATCCAGAGTACACATTTACTATAGATTTACAACCTTACCTTTCCAAGGTGGGATTCCCATAAAAAAACAAGCAAATTTCTTTGGCCTCCTTGGAGGTGTCACGAATAATAATAATAATAATAAAAAATTTGGCCTGGATGGCTAAGTGCATAGCATTTCTGCTTTGCAACTAACAGGCTATGGTTTTGAATTCCACTGTGATATGAATGCTTGTAAAAATTATTTAGGTGAAAGATTATTTTTATTATCCAGTGTTAGACTAATACATTGGTCCAAAGACCATGCATGGTCCTTTTCAGGGTGTGAAACAAAGCCTAATCACGATCTTGGAGTAAAGATTTTGGATTATTTAATCCTGATCTCAATCATGGTATCAGCATGATGGAGGTTTCTAATAATTTCAGGCTGCGATTATCACACACACAAAAAAATTGATTAGCATTTACCCACTTCCTACCTCATTTCTTCTTCTTTATTCAACACCGTTTTTTTCACTATCATGAAATGTTATGACACCAAGGCATCACTTTTATTTTTTCCACCACTTTCCACTATGTTTACTATGGCCAGTAGAAGAAAAAACATAACAAATGACTAAATCTGTTCTTTTTGAACTTTTTTTTTTCTGCTGAGCCCATAACTAAAGAATTCCCTAAGGTTTTATTCTGCCAGTTTCTTTTAATATTCAAATTTCTCCTTCCTTAGCACATCTTCCATTCTACCAGTATAAATTTATAACCATGGCTCAACAAATACACTTGTCCACTCCCTCACATTTAATCAAAGTGGTGAGAATAAACATTAGCCTGTTTTAATAAGTGACATTTCATTTAATATTTAAAATATAATATGCATGATATCAATATATGTTCAACAAAATGTATAGTCTTCTAAGTATCAAATACTATTTTAAAAATATTTGCACTTTGAGAACAATCACTTGTTTCCATTCTCAAGTACAAATTGCATTTAAGAATACCTCATCTAAATGAAATAGCATTGAAACATGACAAAACACACAAACAACTGTGCAGAATTTGCAAATACCTTAATGGAGTAATAATTAACCAGTCAGATTAAATCCATGTTGTAAACTAATCACCCATCGAATACTTAATGGTTTTTTTTTCATCTATTGTTCATTACATAAGTAATAAAAATAATCAGCGTAAATTATATGATAAAAATCAACCAACTGCTGATCTGTCTCTTTACTAAATACACCAATATTATATGATTATATATTAATAAAATAATGAGAGAAAGAGATAAAAAAAATGTGCGAGGTTATGATATTATTTTATGAATAATTAATTACTACAGGCTCAAAAGTAGTGCATTCTGTTGTATTTTAAATTATATATAATTTTTACAAATACAGTATTTTGAAAATTAAAATAATTATTTATGAAGAGCATTAACAGTTTAGAAAATTGGACCAAGCTGATACAGTACTTTCGAACCTTGAGAAAAAGGTTACATAACATGATTGTTCATGCATTTTTAGAATATAAAACGTCTTGCAGAATTTATGAAAAAAGAGAATAAAATGAATTTTTAAAGCTAACATAAAATGCTATGTGATATTTAGTAATACAATACTAACAACAGAATTAATCTGAATATATATATATATATATATATATATATATATATATGTGTGTGCATTATAACAATTCATTTCAAAAATACGATCTACAAATTCTGCATTCATCAGTGCAAAAGTACTTTCTAAATTCCTATTCTGTTCTTCATATTATTTCTGCAACAGTACTAAAAGATGCTAAGAAGGTAAATGATCATTCTAAAAATTCACTACTAAATTCAGGCTTATGCTGGAATAATAGCATTATATGCTAGAGCTTAACAGGTCATACAAAAATTAAAATGTATGTAAATGTATGAAACTGAATAAATTTCACTGCATAGCACAAATTAGGAAGCAAGTATAATTTTAGATTTATTAGAGGCAATGCCTGCTGAGCACAGAAGCTTATAAATGGCTCAACAAATACACTTGCCCACTCTCTTGTGATAAGTAGACTTTGCCAGCTGGTGAGTAGCTGCAGACTTGACAAAACAGAATATATTTTATGTAATAAAAAATAATTTTTAAACAATTTTTTTTTAACGTTAAGAAAAAAAAAAAGACAAATTATATTTTCCAAAAAATCAGTTGCTTTTACTGTTCTTCCCATTCTTATTTATTGATTTTTCCTTTTTGGAGTAATTTTCCAAACAGTGACACATCACCACTAATCAGTTTATGGAACTCCTATTGAACTGTTGGGACATATCATTAAAAAAAAATGGGTGTGGTTGCTGGGGGGGGGGGGTTTGCATAATTTGTCAAGCTCTGCATATAAAGTTTGACTAATTCTTCATTTTTGGTAGTAACCTGTTCTCAATGCAATATTCTGAGTTGACAGTTTTATGGCATTTTCTTTTAGTTCAAGTGTTAATTAAGCAGGCAGTCAAAGAGGTTTTAGAAATATATATTTTTAGTGAACATGAATTTTATGAATTCATGTTATTATTAATATTAAGCTTTTTTTTTTTTGATCATCTCAACAAAGCATGAATTAGATGAAGAATTTTTTAAATGAAATTTAGTTTTAATTTAAGAAATTTATATTTCTCTCAACTGACAAAAAAGCATGTCCCTTTAAGAATCTAGTAAAAATATCTTCAAATTCAAAGATGCCAAAAGAAAAATCATAAACTAATTTTTATTAACAACAGTAACAAGAACAACAACAAAAAAAAAATTAAAGTAGTTAGTGAAAAATCTGTTACCAATTAAAATTTAACATTGCTAGTACAGACACACAGACTTTAATCAACAATTTGAAAGTTAATCATCACCGAGCTTTTTAGAAAGACTATTCTTAAAATACAATCTGATATATTCTTTCACGATTTTTATCAAACACAATATTTGACAAAAAAATTGTGTGTGTGTGTGTGTGTGTGTGTAAATATGTATATATACTTTTTTATAGATTATATATATATAATCTAAAATACAATAGATTATTTTAAGTTGATTATAAGAAGAAAAGTATTACCTGGGAATAACAAGGACTGAAAAACATCATTGAAATTAAGATGGTATGACCATCTTAATTTTAATTAAAATGGTATGAACATTATAAACCTGCTTGCTATTTAGAATTATTTAATTTCCATATTGATATATATATATATATATATATATATATATATATATTAAGAGACATCACTTGAAGTCTGTATTCTATGCATTAACTATATATTTATTTATTATTATTATTTTTATCATATTCCTACCCACAAAATGTTGAAAACCTATAACATATTAGTACTGTTGGTAAGCTAAGAGTTAGACAATCTGGAAATCCTTCTTCTAGAGATGTGAAGTGTTTTTTCAAACAAGTATTCCAAGACAGTCTTTTCTCTCAAACTATTCATGATATGCTGAAAAATTTCAGCATATCATGAATAGTTTGAGACTAAAGATTTAGCATCACACAGAGCGACCAATGCAGCTCACAACAACCATAAAAAAAAAAAAAAAAAAAAAAAGGGCCAGATACCATACACTTGCATGTTCTAATGGAAATTTGAGCCTTCTGGTGCCTAGCTAGAGCCATTAAAGACCTTGTCTTTAATGGTTCTTGTCTTTTGGTAGCAGCATTAGGTGAAACTGCTGCTATCCAAAGACAAGGCTGACCAACTGGCAGAATTCTTCACTTCCAATTCCTGTATTGATGACCATCACAAAGTGTTCCCATTACCATCTCTAGTTTTCTGCCAAAAAGAAATCAGAAGAATCATGAATCATGTGGACATGAACAAGGTAACCTTTTTCCCATTCAACCTGGCATTTACCCTTATAGCATGAAAACAAGCCTATATTCAACCCATTTCAAAGAAAAGTGATAAAAGTCAGCCAATAAACTAATGTCCATTTTTCTCTCAAACACTGTGGTGAAGGTCATCAACAGCCAACTTCTGTAACCAATAACAGACATCTACATCTACCAGCTAACTAGTGATCAGCAATATGAATTCCACCAATCCATAGCTGATCTGATCTTCTGTCATTCAGCATGGAAAGGTCTGGAGAAACTCATGTGGTTAGTGTCAATATTTTGGGTCTGGTAAAGAGGTCTGCTCAGCAAACTACCATTCTATGGCCAGTCTTCAACCTTTTGCAACTGCTTTACCAGTTTCCTCTCTGGTTGCTTGCTATATGTTGGCAGATGGTTTCCTCTCCTTAGATTTCCCCAGCATTGCAGGAGTACCACAGGACTCTATGGTACATAAATCATTTTCTCTCAGTGACTTGAAATCCTGTCCATTGATATTTTGATGAGTAAACTACACTCTTCTTTCTCATTTTACAAACCATGTGGTGCCTAATCATTAGAAGTCTCAAGATCCAGCAAGACTTATGCCTTAAATTCTGACCTCCTTACTTTTTTACAATGGGGTAATGACAACCTCGTGAACACTACTAAAACACTGTTCCGTATAACTTCCTGCAAAAAAGATCATGTGTCACCTCCCCTTTCGATAATGCTAGGATATCAAAATAGGATCAGATTTTTCTTCTTGGAATAACTTGTACTCCCTGCCTTTCCTGGCACAAACACATCTCAGCCATAGCTTCTGTAGCTCTCAAAAGCTTAGTGTACTTTTCTGAACAAGGCACTGCTACTCCACTTATACAGTTACTAATATTGCATAAATTCCAAATCTACCCAGACATGGAACATGCTTACATATTTCTCCCCTTCCTTTTTTCATTCCATTTGCCACTGTTCTTTGGCATAGCCTCCCTCACTCCATGTTCTTCAAAAACTATAACCTTCACCTATTAAAAAAAAAAAAAAAAAAAAAAAAAAACATGTCAACAAATTTCTTCTCCGATCTTATCTTTTTATCTAGACTCAGCACTGATGTGCTATAGGCTTTACAACCTTTCATTTATAGATCAGATATAAAAAAATTAAATAAAACTCTTCAAACTACAAGTTTTGGAGTAAATAGCTTATGCTATTCATTGTTTCTAAGTTATGCTACTCACTGTTTTTAGTTAACTGCAATGACCAGACTGAAAAACTGTCAGCCTGGTTATTGCAGACAAACTAGGCAAGTCCTGGTGTTTTGAATGGAAAGGCAGGGCAATAACAATAGCAAGGCAAGTCAGACACTAGCTTTGGAGCACAAGATGAGGGGATGCAGTAAAAAACAAGTTTCATAAAGTTGTTATTATAATAAAATGAAAAAAGGAAAAACAGAGTATGCCATGCATGCATTACGTCATTTCATACCAACTATCATGGTACACTGGCTGCACAAAACAGATACTGAACTACCTGGCACCATCTGTGTGTAGGTAGTTCAGTATCTGTGCAGCCAGTGTACCATGATGGTTGGCATGAAATCATGTAATGCAAGCATGGCATACTGTATGTTTTTCCTGTTTTGACTATCTCTCAGTCATGAGTACTGGACTTGAGTTCAGATGAACAAGTTGTAGCAAAAATTATTAAATTTTGATGCAATTATTAATAATTTGCCTCATTAAAAATGTTAAAAATTAAATTTTTGCATTTTTAATGATATCTTATTTACATATATTTATTCTGTTTTGTCTACAAGTGGGAGATTAATTTCATTACCTGGTGTGAGATCACTGCCCTGCTTATTGGAGACCTGAAGTGGCTTGGAAAAGTTCCAATTTGGTCTCTAGAGCAGGGTTTCTTGACCAGGACTCACTTCTTTAACATCCAAGCTGCTTTCTCCAGGTTTGTATTCTGCCTCTAACCAGCCTCTCTAACACCTTCACCACTATGCTCAATATGCACAATGGCCTATACTCTGACACTACTGACTTGGATTATCATCTTGTGCAGCAGCAGCACTATTTTTCTTTCTTTCCATTCTTCTGGGACTGTTCCTGTTGCTAGAATTCTGTTGAGCAACTAAGTTAAGAGTACTGCCAGCTTTGCTGGCAGTACTCTTAACTTGTTATTATTATTCTAAACACTTCCCAATCTTGAACTGTCAGTCTTCTTTCCTCCTTCCTATTATTGTTCAATACTACTCTTAGTCTCATATATGAAATGAGTTTATGAAATACACATTGAACATCTGCTGAAGATATTCCATTATATCTTCAGCAGATGTGATTGTTCCATCTCCTGCAACCAAGGTCGGTCTTCCTTATTCACCCTTTCTTCTACTAGCATCATAACTATAGAATTCTCTAGGTTTTTGCTTTACTGCTTCTGCCAGTTGCTTTTTATATGCCAATTTCTCTTTCCTTCCTACACTTGTTACCTTCCTATCCTGCACTTTATACTCCTCATGCTGTTGATGGGTACCCTGATCCTTATATCTCCTCCATAACATCCTCTGTCTCAGAGGATGTTATGGAGGAGTCTGAATTTCTGCATAATTCTATGATTTATCCATTCCATTCTACTCCTACTTTATTTATCCTCCAAACCTTAGGAATACAATCTGACATTGCCATATGTAATTAATTCTGGATCAAATCTCACTACTGATTTCTCTTCCCTTCAGCTGATCAAGCTACAGGCATTTGCATAGGCAAAGCCACATGACAGGATTCCACATACAAGGCTATTTAAAGGGACTGGTAATGGGTATCACAAAATAGGCTTTCAGAGAATGCTTGGCTGACAAATATCAGAAAGTGATGTATGGAACTGCCGAGTATAAGAGAAGGAAAGTAACCAGGTGGGGTACCTCAGGGTTCTGTACTGGGCTAATGTTTAACTTGTATATTACTAGTATAGGGAATGATCTAGATATAATAACCAGCTATTTGCTGATGAGCCTATGTAGCTCGGTGGAAGCAGAAGTTGCTTGGAATCTGACCAGAGCAGACGTGTTTAGTGGAGCTCTGCATTTTGAGTGCTTAGTGCTTTCTATAGTAAGTGGGTGCGGCGTAAGCTGATTATATATGCTAACGCCACGCGATCGCTTCCTTCCCGGAAAGATGCCTAATGTCGCGGGTACATCCAGTAATTCTAGTACATGGTATGGTCGCTGCTAATGAAGTCCGGCCAAATAAACGTTTTTCCAAAGAAGAAAACTTCATTGGAAAAACCTACAAGCCCTTCCATGGAAACCAACGTGGATATCTTGTCATCTATAAACCTACCTGAAGAGCTAGATTGGACTAAAGCCTGCATACTACAGTGCGACCCAACTGACGCCCCATACACTGAGGAAGACATAATTGAAAGCCTCAAAACCAAGGTAAGAGGCTCCGATGTTTGGCACCTCGGTGTCCTCAAATTTAATTATATTTTTGTTATTAGTTTTAAGTCCCTTACTGTAAAAGAGTCAGATGTCTGTAAACTAAAATGTAAAATTATACCCATTGCCAAAAATCGTAAAATTGATATTATCATACACTGATTACCCCCCCCCCCCCCAATAGACTTGTGTCAATGCACTTTGAGAAATTCAGAAAAACTGAGTGCACTGAACACATAATCAGTAACATCAGGGACAAAGAGTGGGCACATGTCCTTTCTAATAAAAGAAAGGTAGCCATCACACTGAATAAAGGGACCAAAACAGAAGAAATACCTTATGTTATAAAGGTACAAAAAATGTCAGGATTAGTCATTATCCCAGGACGTCCGCCTGCATGCTTTCGATGCAGAAAGATTGGCCATTTAAGAAAAGACTGCACTGCACCGAAATGTGAGCAGTGTAATTGAATTGGCCATAACATGAAAGAATATCCTGGGCAGACATACGCTTCCATGTTAGCAAAACAAACAGCTGTGAACCAGCCAAACATACAAAATGAGCTGGAAAAAGCAGACGATGTTCAAAAAATAGCACCTACTTAGAAGTAAACGCGGAAAATACCTCCAAAAATAGCAAAAAAGTACCACCAAAATCAAGCAAGCTGCAAGAAGAGGGAAGGAACATCCTGTGCAACCTTTGAAGAAGATAGAGAGGACATCGCAGAAGATAAGGAAAATGCCGAAAAAAAAGAACATGTCAAGAAGAATGATGAAAAGCAGCCTACCAGTCTGGAAAATCTGGGGGAAAACAAAAAAAAAGCTGAAATGCATTCACCCCAGTGAGAAGGAACAAAATGAAATTTATGCCTAATGTAAAAGGAAAAAGGGATAAAGTAAAACCTCAGAGAGGAAAGATCTGCTAATGTCAAAAAAATTATGAAGAAACCAATCAATATAGTGAGCATTAATTGCAATGGGCTAAACAACAAGCAGTCACACGATACATCAGAACCACACAGACATTGTAATGCTACAAGACACAAGACTACATACAGACTCAGAAATAGAAAGAAAATTTCACAGAGGCCTGCAGTTTCATTACTATGTTGTTGGCGAGCCAGCACAAGGTAATGGGATTGCAGGTTTATCAACACTCATCAGAAAAAGAAGCAACATACAAATAATATCACACAGCACCATAATAGAACACAGAGTGCTCGAGTCGAAATAGCCTGGGGAGACCAAATAGTATCGTTAATCAACATATACGGCCCAACTGAACACAACTACAAAAAACATTTCTGGGATACACTTGAAAATAAAATGATAAACATAAAAAATATCATAGCCGCCGGGGATATGAACTTCATAGAAAATGACAAATTAGACAGGGAAATTAAAAACATTTAAAAAAAAAATAACTTCACACACATAATCCAGCGATGTCTTCTAAAGGACACATTTCACATACTATATCCTACACAGAGGGAATATACATACTCCCCCCCCCCCCACCAATGCCTCGCAGCTAGACAGAATATACATAAGCCAGCATCTAAAGTTCACCGTAAAGGAAGTTTGCCACGCGCCAGTAACTTTTAGTGACTAAAAAAAAGCATACAGAGCGAAACTAACACAAATTGAAACAAAAGAGGCTGAAGGGGCCTAGGTTTGCACTAGAATCAAAACAATGGAACAAGATGAAGGAAAAACCACAGTTGCGTGGCTCTTTGAAGAACAAAAAAAACAAAAAGCAGCATTTAATAAAATAACACACGATGGGAAAGAAATCGAAGGAGATGCAAACCTCCTTCGATTCTTCCACTCACAGTACACAAATACATTCTCTGAAAAAGAATATGATGAAACAGAAACAACACTTCTTGAACCAACTACCAAGACTCACAGACCAAGAAGCCGAAAACATAGACTCGCCAGTCACGCCATCAGAATGCAAGAAAATTATAAAATCCCTATCATTACACAAATCCCCAGGACTGACGGCCTCACTGCAGAATTTTACAAAGCCTACTACCCACTGTTTGAGACACTATTTGTAAAAATGTTGTCCGAAATACCCAATTCGGAGAGCATCCCAGGATATTTCAACCTCGGCTACATAGCATTAATACCAAAAAAGAAAAACACAACAAACGAAGAGATACAATGGAGAAGAATCGCACTCCTCAATACAGACCAAAAAATTTTAACTAAAATTATTTCTGAAAGAATGCAGAGACACATACACAAGATCATATCCAAATCCCAAACCTGCGGAATAAAAGGCCGAAAAATAGAGGATACTATCCTACAAATTTGATGTATATATGAGCACTACCAGGCAACACAACAGCCATGCCTACTGGTAGGTCTCAACATTAAAAAGGCCTTTGACTCAGTAAATCATCAGTACTTTAATGAAGTCATCAAAGCCGCAGGGGTTTGGGAAAAAATTTCAAAATCTGATCTCAAATATGTACACCACAGCAGAGTCACGCTTGGTCATAAACAAAAAACTGTCTGCACCGGTCAAACTTAAATGCTTGGTCAGACAGGGAGACAGCCTCTCCATGATTCTCTTTGGCCTCGCCTTAGAACTGGTTTTACAAGAAATATCAAAACATCCTGGCATATAGTGGGCACTCACATAGGAGGTGAAGGAAAAACAAAAGTGCTCGCTTATGCTGACGATGTGACACTAACCGTAACTACAGCCGAGTCCTTCACACTTGCTTACAACATACTTAAAAAATTTGAAACAGCGTCAGCACTTAAAGTAAACTTGCACAAATGCCATGCAATTCATCGGCAGGTGGACAAACAGGCCACCCATTCCGAACGGCATAAAAATAAACGACCACTTACCACTTCTGGTGATCATCATAGGGGAACAAATCCAACACACAACATACAATGGGAGCTTGCACATACAAAAATAACCAATAAGATTACACAGATGAGACATAGACAAGTATCACTACGAAGTAAAGCTAAAATTTGCAATCAATACTTACTGTCAAAGATATGGTACCTCATAAACAACATCAACTACAATAGTAAAGAAGTAGAGAGAATACACAGAGAGTGCGCAAAATTCATCTGGGGATCCCAATATGAGCCCATCAGAAGATCCACAATATTCCACAACATTGAGGCTGAAGGACTCGGCTTAATAAATGTCCACCTAAAAACTAAGTGCGAGAGCGAAAATCATGGAGAGAGCTTATACAGAGGAAAAAACGTGGAGCGCATATATACTATACTATATGCAGAAGATAATGCCCGACAAAGTAATATGTTCTCTTCTGCATTCGAGTGGTAAAACACCAAAAATATTCCACAAGATCGTGGAAGGTTACAACTTTATTAATAAATACATAGGAATAAACGAATTTTTGAAGATGATACCCAAAGCTGCACAACGAAGGATTTCAATTCAGATGTTCTCTCATCGTTGAATCTCCCAGATGAACTAGATTGGAGCAAGGCCTGCATCCTAAAGTGTGATCCTTCTGGCGCCCCATATACAGAACTGGATATCATCGAAAGTTTGAAAGGCAAGGTAAGAGGTTCCGATGTATGGCACCTTGGCTCCTTAAAAGTTCAGTTATGTTTTCATAATTTCATTTAAACATGTTTCTTTGAAAGAAAAATCTGCTAAATTAAAATCGCTTAATGTTAATAACCATACATGTGAAATTATCCCCATTGTGAGATCTAGAAAATTAGATATTTTAATTCATTGGTTGCCCCCCCCCCCAAATATCTAATAGATTAGTTGGCATGCACTTTGAATCATTTGGTAAAATAGAATGTATTGAAAATGTATCCAATATAAAAGATAAAGAACGGGCGCATGTATTATCCAACAAAAAAAGATTGACTATTACATTGAATGACGATGCCAGAATAGAAAATATCCCGTACATTATAAAAGTTTCTAAAATGCCAGGCTTAGTAATCATTCCAGGAAGACCTCCTGTATGCTTCAGATGCAGGCAGGTAGGTCATCTAAGAAGAGAATGTACAGCATCTAAATGTGAGCGATGCAAGAGAATCGGACACGATATTAAACAATGTCCAGGGCAGACATATGCCTTCATGTTGGCCGCGTGCCCTTCGGGCAGTCAACCGAACACATGCGATGAGCTTGAAAAAGCAGAAGACTTCCAGGAAATAACAAGTATTGCATTTGAGGCAGATAATCAGGTCAATGAGAGCAGTACCCCAGGGCTTAACACCCACGGCCAAGCAGAATGTGATGAGAATAACTCCCGCTAAAGGCAAAGGAAGGGATTATCCTGACGGGCGAGGAGACTAACAGCCAAAGGTCAGTTTCAAATTCAGAAAAAGTAACAATTTGATGCAGGGGAAATATTTCGGCTGTGTGATAGTGATGGAAGAACAAGAGGTCATACCTGGAAATTAACGAAAAGTGTGGTTAACAAGGGTGTGAGAACTATATTTTTTGCTTGGAGAGTGGTGAATGAGCAGAATGCATTGCCTGACTCACTTGTGAGTTCTTCGTCTGTAAATGAATTCAAGAAGAGGTATGATAGATATTGATAGTTTGGGTCTCCTGCAATGTCTACTGACTCCATGGAGATACCCATAATAATAATAATAATAATAAATCTTTACTACTTCATTAGAGTGTATGAAACTGCTGATTCCATATAGAATTTCTATTTCAAATAATAATAATAATAATAATAATAATAATAATAATAATAATAACCTTAATATAATATGGTGGTTGAAATAGAGCTACCTGTGATGAGTCTCTTCATACCATGGTTTGTTAATAATAATATAATCATAGCTATTCTATAAGATTAATATGCATAGTAGCTACAGACTGAAAGTGATACTATTAATATAAATGTTAAAAAAAAACCTAAATGTTTGAATATTCCTCAAAATTTGAAATGATTTTTACATTTTGCATATACACTACTTAAAATTGTAAACATGATACATTTTATTTTTATAAGATGAATATAAAAATAAATATTTAAATTTTACATGTTTTACATTTTAAATTTTAAGTATCTATTGAAAGCTCTAGCTTCATCAGCTATGACTGCATAAGAAATGTGAATTTATAGTTTAACTACCATGCACCTGAAAATTCAAGTCTTATTATTAATATTATTATTTTTGTTTGAAAGTTTCTTTCCAGGAAGAACACGATGGATATAGTATTATTTTAAACCTAAACATTCCAAAATAGCAAATATTTTTAACAGCTTAAAAAAAAATAAAATAAATATGAAAACAAATTATATGCAATGGTAAACTTATTGTAATAGTCAGGTTAATTAAAATTAAGTTTAACAGACCTCAATTCAGAAACAGCAGATTATTGAATTTTTCTTGGGAAGAAATAAAAAAAAAAAAAAAAAATATATATATATATATATATATATAAAAGTATTGCATCAAACTTAAAATCTAAATTCTGAGCCAAAACAATAAATGATAATCAATACTAAAGTAATATTTTTATAAAACAGATATATTAGCACTTCAAATCAAATTTTGATTCTGATAAATTGGTTTTTTTTTTCAATAATTATAAATTCATCATTAAATAACAATAAAAGCATACAACTTAAATTCATTATCCTACTGATTTAAACAAATTCAGTTCTTTATTATATAATACAGTGATGCAAAATGATATCACATATTACTTTATATCATTTTCATTTCAGACTAAGATCTAATATATGCTATATCTCAAAAGAGACTAGACATAGTTTAGCATGATTCTTAGTTTTAATTTAACATAAACTGTTATTAAATTATCATTATATGAAATACTCCTTAATTTTTCTATTTGTACTTTTCAAAACTTCAACTGTAAAAACTTGCCTAATATTATTAAGAAATTCTATAAATATGCATGTACGAGTATCTTATCATTCTCATAACAATTATGGATCTATCCACAAGCTTTAAAATGTCGATAAATCCCTCTAAACACATAACAGCATTGGAAGGGTATCACAGCTTTCACAGGAATCTTTTCCTGTAGCATACTAATTCAACTCTTGCAACAACCACTACTATACTATATTCCAAAAATCAATATAATCATTCTGTACTTTGTAAGAAAATACATTCTTTTTCTTTCAATAAACTTTGTCATTTACATGAAACAGTAGAAGAATTTGCTCCCAAAAAACAGCAACAACAACAACATACATTACCATTTACATATATTTATATGCTTACTTGTCTGAAAGTAGTTAATGCTTTGCTAATAATTTTAATAAACATAAGTACTAACACAATTTGAAAACCTATTATTACACATCATAGAGAGGGCTTTAGCAATAAACAACACATCCTAAATTCTCATTCTAAGAGCTTATTTACATTTCTAACTACAACAGAGTAACGTCATTCCAGTGTCTTTATTTCTTATCTAATTTTGTACATTTTTAGTTGATTGAATATTTTCACTTGGTGCATTACTATTAAAATGTATCAGTTGAAAAACTCACATAAAGTTTCAATAATTTAACACACAAAATATAACACAAAGTATAACAAACTGATATAGTCTATCTCTCTAAGTTAGAACTATTATTTTCTTTTAGACATAATGTAAACTGCACTTTTAAAGTAGCATCTATGATAAATTTTCAGTAGTCCTACTTAGATGAACAACAATTATTTGAATAATATACCTGGAACAGGGATGAAAGGACCCTTTATCTATTTTGGAAGTATAATTAAAATTAAATGATGGCTATAATTAAATCATGTCTAACTCTAAACATTTCACTTCATTTCTAGCAATATCTACTAAAACCACTGATTAAAATACAATGGATAAATAGATGCATTAGAAGATCCCTAAATGCTACACATTATAATTAGATAAAAAAGAAACATTTGGCAGTTCACAAGTACAGTCTCACTTGATAAATATTAACTGGCAGTTGAAGTACTGAAAAGATTTCAAAAATTTTTTTTTTTTAAAAAAGTCTATTATTACATGAAATACAGTCATTGCCTGCATTAACCACATTTAAAATCTTAACACTGCAATATACACTGTGTATAGTGTACTTTTATATTCTATACCATTTATTCTTAATGGTATAGTAATTCATAAATGATGACTTGTCTAAAAATAGTTATTAATGAAAAAAAAACAAAACAAACAGAACAAATGATTCTTATTTTATGCTTAAGCACTTCTTGATGAGAAGAAATCAGAATTGCAGATTTAATCTGTATAAAGCTGACACTTGAATTAAATCTAAAAAATTTGCTTGAGAATGGTTCATTCAAAAATAAAAAAATAATAATAAAATATAGTAAAGCATTATATTAGGCTACAACAAGCTTAAACTAAGTAAGAGAAGTGTAAGAGCATGGATTTTTACTGTTCAATTAGCTGTTGTTGATGAGAATTTCCTTAATAAGGTTAACTTTAAATTCATAACTATCACTGCTATATTCTAATATGGTTATTTCTATTCCATTCTCTGGAAATAACGAATAAGATTACCATACCATAAAATTATTTATCCATCTGATCAAATTATTGGCAAGCTGGATAAATGTATTCTGTACTGGCTTAAGCTACATACAAAATATGATCATACCACATAACCAAATGTCATGCTACTGAAGAATTGTGTTGGTTACACAAGGCAGTGTTGTTTTCTACAGTGAATTAGAGCATTAATGAAAAGTCAACTATTGGAATAACCTCAGCAGAACTGAAGATAATCCTCATTGATGTAGAAGCATCAATGGAAATAAAGTGCAGCTAGCAGAGGAATTACAAAAATACCTTGTTGATACAATGGGTGTTATTCAAATGAAGATAAAAATGGGTGAGATACCTCTAAATAATAATTATAAGATGATATATTTGGGAAATAGCAATCAGGGAAGGAGCAAGTATAATATTCAACACTAAACACAAAAGCAAACTAATTGAATGGCAGGCAATTTTAAGTAGAGTGAAGTGGGAATATTTCAGAATGAGAAATTGGATACTATGATACTTCTGTGTGCCTGTGGTGCCAGAGAATATTATAGTACTGAATCATTCAAAATTTTTTGAATCATTAGAGAGGGTAGCTAACATTAACAAAACCCAGCTTTTTCTTTGATACCTAAACAGTAGAGTAGGAAGTAAATCCCAGACATACAGAAATGTTTTGGGAAAATTTAGAGAAAAGAGCAAAACTAATAAACATGGTAGATTTCTGTTTGGGACATGGATGCGTTATCACTAACACTATGTTCCAAGATGTGTATAAATTCACTTAAAGAGAACAGACAAGAAATAAGATTATATTCTTGTTGAAAGCAAAAACCTTAGTTTCATTCAGGGTGTTTTATGCAGGAAGTGATTACTATTTAGTTTTGAACAGAATAATGTGTGTGTGAACATTTTAAAAAGAAGACTGAGCATGTTCAGAGGTGAACTGTAAATTCAAATATGCAAATAGTTTTGAAGAAAAAGTGAATCTTAAAACAAGAAGCAAACCTTAGAGATTCACTGGCAAAATCTAAAGAAAGCATTAACTGATTCAGTCAATGAAGTATGTGGTGAAATTGTCAGGACTTCATGGTAGATCCAATGATGAAGAGAAAGTCCTGGAAAAGGAAAAAAATCATATAAAAAAAATACATAGAATACCGTAAGAAAGCTAGGCTGCATGTAAAAGTAGCTCACTCCCAAAGTTAGCTACTTTGGAAAGACTTTGAGAAAAGTATAAAAGATAAATATTCTTCTTCTTCTCCCACTTAAGTGGGGTCACTGTTGATGATGAGTCTCCTCCACATCCTCCTGTCTTAGGCTGTCACCACATCCAAGTTCTTCATCCTCAAGTCCTCTTCTACCAGCTCCCTCCATCTCTTCTTTGGCCACCCACGCTTCCTCCTTCCTTGCACATCCATCTGCATGACCCTTCTTCCCACATATTCGTCCTCCCTCCTCATCACATGACCAAACCATCTCAACTTTGCCTCCTGTATCTTCGCTCCTAAGTTCATAACTTTCACTGTTCCCCTCACATAGTCATTTCTCAGATGATCCTTTCTGGTCACACCGCACATCCATCTAAGCATTCTCATCTCTGCTACTTCCATCCTGCTGATGTTATTTATAATATTTATAAAAGATAAATATTACAAGTGGCAAAATGTTTTTGAGGCTATTGAGAAGCCAAGAAATGGAGTAAAAAAAATACCATCAAAGGAAATCAGAGATGACAAAGGGCAGATAAAATCTGAGGATAAGCATGTGTTTGGAGAAATTTGAAAATTACTAAATGATATAAATAGTTTCAGAATGATGGTAGCAAATATCCGGTGCAATGCAGTCACAGATATATTTCCATATTAGAAAAGCTGCCAGAAATCTGAAATATGGAAATACAGATAGAGTAGATGAATTCGATAAGAAATATCCAACAGAATATTTCTTATCAAATATAAACATTTTCAGTGGCTACACTGCATAATTCAGAAGACCTAGTCAGAAGGTTTAATTTCAGATGACTGGAGTAGAGCTATAATAGTACTTATAGATAAGAAAGGTAAATAAAATTGAATATGAGAATTACACAGGAATTTCTCTGTTCCAGGTATTAACACACTTGAGAAGAGTCCAAAACTGAAGAAGAACAGTAGAGAAAAGAATTGGAGTTCAGGTCAACTTGTCTTACTTTAAGAAATGATGGTGAAAGCATCAAAATAAAGCATAAAAAAGACATTTATTTAAGTTTTTTTAGATGGAGAAGAGTTCTTCAAAATGTTACATTTATATAGTATAAATGAAATACTGTACAAGAAATATATAGTAAGTTCTTAGTCTGCTAATGTTTTTTTATTCCCCTATAGGAAGTAGGTGAAGCCATTTTAGCCCTATCTAACTTTATGGAGACTGAGGGAACAGTTCAATCTCCACTGATAGCCAATCAGGGATAGCTGGCCCAAGACTGTCATGGTATCCAGTGAAGAGATGGCAGACAGTGCTACCCTCATCCTCAATACATTTATTGTCTGAAATAGTCTTGATTCTACAGTCGATGTTCTTGAGTTTATGGGAGAAAAAAAAAAAAAAAACACTTGCCCATGTCAGAGAATGACTACCTCTGAAACTAGTTGAAGAAAGGTTAGAAAAAGTTCCTCTAGTTGTTCACTAGATTCAAACTGAAAATGGCTTTAATAAATTTAATTTAATACTTTATCCAAGTGTGAGCAAACAAAGTTTGTGCCTGAAAATATCTTCAGGACTGGGGTAAGGTAGTGCAACACCGGGCAACTCGCAGCAAAGGTGGATCAAGCTCTCCGCTCCTTGCCTCAGTATCTCCCATAATGCACAGCACATCTCCTTGCGGACATGTAGTATACTGCTTTGCATCAAGGGAAGGGCCACTACCCATACCGGTTGCGACCTTTATTGAGGTCTCGTTAGTGGGAGCCAGGCCCAGAGTGGACACTATGGCAGAAGCAATAGGAGAGGTCATCCTTACCTATAGGAGTTGCCAAAAAGTGTGCCACCTTATTATTAAATTACTCTGGATTTAGAGAAAGATGATTGAAAGTTTATTTTTCACTTGGTTAGACTATAATAAATTTAGTTTAATCCTTTATCCAAGTGTGAGCAAACAAAGTTTGCGCCTGAAAATATCTTCAGGACTGGGGTAAGGTAGTACAACACTGGGAAACTCGCAGCAAAGGTGGATCAAGCTCTCATTACTCCTTGGTATCTTGGTACTTGGTATCTCCACTCTGGGCCTGGCTCCCACTGACGAGATCTCAATAAAGGTCAAAACCAGTATGGGTAGTGGCCCTTCCCTGGATGCATAGCAGTATACATGTCTGCAAGGAGATGTGCTGTGCATTATGGGAGATACTGAGACAAGGAGCTGAGAGCTTGATCCACCTTTGCTGCAAATTGCCTGGTGTTGTACTACCTTACCCCAGTCCTGAAGATATTTTCAGGTACAAACTTTGTTTGCTCACACTTGGATAAAGGATTAAACTAAATTTATTATAGTCCAACCAAGTGAAAAATAAACTTTCAAACACGAAAATGGCTTTCTTTGGGTGGCCTAGTGCTATGGGTGCAAACTTCATTTCCACAGGACTACACACAAGTCATCAGTTAGAATATATTTTAACATCACTGATATTAACAGAGCAGTTAATATCACTGATCTGAAACGAGTGATATTACATAAAGATTTTTACTTTATTCGTTTGATGTCATAGTCCTACATAAATCCAGTCTGGAATTTTTCTAAATTGAATAACAGCTGCAACAAAAATGGTATGAAAATCAAGACAAACTATGAAAAGAGGCAATAAGAAAAAGAAAAAGGAAAGAAAAACATTAACTGCATTCTTAATGAACCTATAGAACAAGCGAAAAATTTCAGCTATTTAGGAACAATTTTTAGTTAAGATAGCAAATCAAATAAAAAAAAAATATAAATTTCACAAGTTTCTCGACCACTTAAACAACCGCCATCAAGATATAAAATTGACTATGGAGATTGAAGAAAATAGTTCCTTCTGTTTCCTAGATGTTAAACTCACCAAGACGCCTGAATCAATAAAAGTCTCTATATTTAGGAAGCCAACACACACAGACAGATATTTGCATGCGTCCTCCCATCACCATCCAGCACAAAAGTTGGGTATTATATCAACTCTAGCGAATCGTGCAAGATCTGTACTATCAGATGAAGAAGAACTGAAAAAGGAACTACAACATCTTAAATGGACCTTTAAAAACAATGGCTACTCTCTTAAAAATATTAACAACCAATTATCCCACCGTCAACGTAGAGGCACAGGACAACTCCAAAGGTCATATCGTCTTGCCATATATCAGCACACTATCCAAAAAGCTGAGTAGAATTCTAAAGAAGTTTAACATAAAAACGTGCTTCTCGACTCTGCCAAAAATAAGATCACGCTTCAACAACTATAAACAACCTCACAACCTTCTACAATTCCCAGGTGTATACAAGGTCACTTGTGAATGCGGAAAGCCTTACTATGGGCAGACAGAGAAATCTATCTTACTACGTCTCGAAGAGCACCAGCACGACATTGCTTATAAAAGAACCAAAGCAACTGCTCTGTCAAGCCATATCCTGTTTTCAATAAACACGAACAACGAAAGCAACCAACATGAAATAAATTGGACTTCAACTTCAAACCTACACATTTGCCATGATGAGGTAGAGCGCCGCATTGTCGAGTCAAAAGAAATCACCTTGGACCCTTTTCATATGAATAATAATCTTAGCTATAATTTGCCTGACTCTTTCAACTCTACTATCAGATACTGGAGATCGCGTGATTCCACACACGCACAGGTGTACAACAATAGAACTTTAACTCGGACTGTAGTTCAAGCTCATAATAACCGTAATTTACAGTCGAATATTATGGCTTTATAATTGTATAGCTTTAGAGTGTCAATGTTAATTTAAGTGTCTTTTAATATCTTTCTATGTTCTTATCGCCTGATGAAGTCATTCTTGACGAAACATGTTGCATTTTTTCAAATAAATGTCATTGTGTTATAATTCTCGGGTTTTAAGTCAGTTAATTTAGAAAAATGAACATATCCCAACCCCGAGTTAATAGTACTAATCATATATGTATATATATATATATATATATAACAGAATAAATAAAATTAGTATGGTGGGGAAGCAGAAAAATAAATTGATGTAGAATAAGAGAGAAATTAAACAAAAATACTAAACTAACATTGTATTAGAATGGTGTTTAAATCAATTTTAACTTGTGGATCTGAAAGTTAGGTAAGAAATAAAATAGTTGATCAAAGAGAGAACACAGATATGAGAGTTTGGAGTAAAATCAGGAGAGTAAACAAATAGTATCAGTGAATAATTGGTATTGTACCAATGCCAATGTGTAATAGAACAATGGCAGCCAAGACATTTTTGTTACAGGAAGTCTAACATAAGAGATTTTGTGTGGTGAAGCATATGTGAAACACATTCATTATAATAATCATCATAAATTTTTTTATTTTTATATATCTGGTCCATACACAAAAGACCACAATACCTACAGCACACTAGTGCTGTGAGTGGGCAAGAGGAATAGAAGAAAGGAGGAGTCTTCACATTTTGCTTGAACAGCTGAAGGTTGTAATCTTTGTGGAAGGCAGAGTGGGGGGGGGGAACTGTTCCAAAGGACAGAAGTAGGTGGAATAAAAGAGGAGTCAGTGAAGTTGGTTCAGTGAGTTTAAAGATGGACTGTTGGTTAGCAGTGACTCTTGTTTTAATGATTTTGAAGGAGAGTGGAGGAATAATAGTTGTCAATTCAGCAGAGCAATGTCCAAGAAATTTCCTGATATGTATTCCCAAGGGGTGTTTAGATTACTATGACAGAACTACATGATTAAGTTAACATTAGTATTAATCTCTATCAACAATTTTCATCCAAATCAATCTATTACTTGTGAGCCCTGCAATATTGTCATATATAACATTCTAAGGCACTTCTAAGTACACCTCTGACCTAATCGTTCCATCTATACCTTGGTCTTCCTATTGGGTCTCTTTCCTGCTATCTTGGCCAAACACTTGTTTTGCTAACCTTTCTTCACCTATTCTATTTAAGTGGCCATACACCTTAGATTAGCTCTGCTGACACATTCTTGAATGCTAATGATGTCAAGTTCCTTTCTAATATCTTCATTTTTAATATGATTCTGCCATCAGTTCACTCCCCTAATTTTTCTCAGAATCGTCGTATCTGAGGTCTCTAGTCTTTGATCAAGTGCTTTATTTCTAACCCAACTCTCAGATCCATAACTTGAAACTGGTATAAACACTGTTTTGTATACTTCTAGTTTAGTGTTTTGGCTAATTTCTCTCTTATTCCATATAAATTTATTCAGCTGACTACCCACATACCAGCTTTGCTTATTCTGTTGTCTATTTCCAGATTTAATCTGTCATCTTCACTAAAAACACTCACAATTGCATATGATGGTACAACATTCATTATAAAGGATGAAAACTTTGCAGAAAGAAATCAAGACTGGTGAATGAATATGTAGGAAATATTTTAAGAGTGAGGGCCAGTTGTGTGGATAGAGTAAAATGCATGATAAAAGAGTGGAGAATATTGACAAAAGGCAAGAAAAAATGTCAGTGAGATTATTGTTGGTGCAGTGGTGGAAGGTCATGAGAAAGAATGAGAAGGACTTAATGAAAAAATTAGAGCACTAGGAGTCCTTCACAGGACAAAGCACGAGGGTAAATTATTGCAGAAATGTGGTTGGGAGAATTGAGAAGAGAAAGACACAAAAGGTGCAAGGGTGCAAGGTAAGAAACAAAAACATATCATAAAGCCAGAGAAGGAGAGCAAGGAGAAAATTTTTTAGAAGAGTAATTAATAAGGGTGGACTACATCTTTTTCTGGTGTGAAAATTAATAACATTAAGTGAATCTGTCAGGATGCAAAGTGTAAAGAGGTAAGGGAAAAATAACGTATGAAAGAGTGTTGTTAGAAGAAGAAGAGTAAGGACTGATAGTCAGCTTCCATGGTGTGATAGAGGCAGACTGAGGAGGAGGGCAATTAATTACAAACGAGTCTACATGAAAGTTATGCAGATGGAGTGGTGTGCAATTTGTAGACTTATGGACCAAATTTGATGGATTCCACTTAAATGGATTTGGAGTAAGGTGTTGCGAGAAGGCATTGTTCACTGAGAGTGTGGAAGTTCAATGAAATTAGAGCTACTGGGGGTGGGATACAGGTGAGTGTATGTGCAGGTACCTACGAGGAGAGTGAGTATGAGAATGACTAAAAAATACAGAATCTAGTCTCTCAAATGACATTGAATGGGATAGTCACTACAAGGTGTAAAGGTAGTCTCTCAAATGACATTGAATGGGATAGTCACTACAAGGTGTAAAGGTAGCTGGAGGTCTAGGGAAATACACTTTATGTATTTCCCTAATATCAAAAGTATCAGGAATAAGAGAGAGGAGTTTATGGTATTAGTTGGTGCAACTACACCAGAAGTTACAGGCATTAGTGAGACTTGGTCTACAGTAGATGTGTAGTTATAGGAACAGAATGTGAGGGGCATAATACTGTATTTTCAGGAGAAAGGAGAAAGGGATATTGCTGATGATTGCAGTGAAAGAGAGTAGGAGTCATCAGGGAGACAAATCTGTTGAAGGTAGCTCATTTGAGGCAAGCTGATGTGAGATAGTGGTCAATAGAATAAAATATACATTTCTCTGCTGGTGCTATAGTGCAGAGTTACAAGGGAAGACAAGTTTTGGCAAATTAACACAAGTGCAGGTAGATAATGGGGAACTTCAACTATGGGAACACATACTGGAAGGAGGAAAGATCACATGGCATGAAGGAAATGGAATTTATTCACCTAGTAAAAGATATTTACTTGAAACAGTAGGTGATGAAAAAGACTGGAGTTTGAGAGTGCTGTAACTGGTCACAAGATCAAAAGATCTATCCATAACCAAGAAGCCACATCATCTTTGACTGGAGAGAGAGACCTTTGAGTTAACATATGGAATTATATGACAGGTGATTGTGACAAGCTTTGCAGGCAGCATTTGAAGTAAGAGTATCTGAAAGGAATAGTATCACACTAGATATCCAAAGTCAGGAGAATAAATCTGGTAGGAGTTAAATGGGTGAGTGGCATCATTAAGCAGAGCTGAGAAAAAAAAAAAGATGCTATGGAGGGTATATAAGTAAAAAGGGGTCACAGCAAGTTCATCAGCAGTATAGGCAAGGAAGGTGACCAGCATGTTAAGGTAAGCAAAATCAGATTATGTGGAGAAATCATCTAAGCAGGCCACAGGAAATCCCAAAGAGTTTTTTTTTTTTTTTTATCTATGTGGCAAATTAAAATGACAAATGACCATGTAACTAAATTTTAATAGGTGCTGATGGTAGTGAAGTAACAAAATAGTTGAGTTACTACTGAGTGACCACTTTGCAGTGGTTTATCATTCAAATGAAGATAATGCTGTGACAAACTGATGTGGAAATAGAGAGTTGATGAATTGAAAATGCATAGGATATCACATGATATGAATGTGAATATGGCTATGGGATTAGACAGAATATTAGCTTGCATATTATGAAAATGTGCAACTAGCCAATATCAACTTGGCTACCAATCTTCATGAATAAGAAATAATCAGGACAAATGCCAAATGAACTAGAATTTATCTTTTTTTTTAATGTGTTTTAAAGTTTTTTTTTTTTCTGAGGAACTAATTTAGATTTAGTCCAAACTTAAAGGAGCTGTTTTTCATATTAAAGAAATAAAAAAAATAGATAAAACATTTAACAAGAGATGTCTCAAAGAAATAATCAGTGGTGCCTCATTTCAAATCTTGTCAAGATGAAAATTTTAACCTTTATACAGGCAAAAGCAATATCAGTCACTCTTAAATAGAAGTGACAGATCCTCTCCCCTTCTTTAAAACGACAAAATTAGTCCTAGATTACACACAAGCTATCTAATTAAAAACCGAGTTTTTAAAATACTAATGCCTTCTGAAGAGGCTGTTATCCTGTTAGAGGATCAAGGAGAATAACCATGATAATAGTAATAGTAGTAATTATAGACAGTTCTAAAAAACCACTAATAATTTTTCAAATTAATCTTTCAGATATAAAAGGAAAATCTATCATAAATTATAAAGAAAAGTTAAAAAGATGTATAATATCAAGTATTTTCATATTCAATTATATTGTAAAATTTTTTCAAAAGATATTACAGGTAAAATCTGTTACTAGATAATGAATTAATTTTAAGTACAAGCTGACTGTATTTCAAGTTAAAATCTTAATAAAGGTCCAACAAGCATGCCAACTGTTCACTATTGTAACTGCACAAACAGACTGTTTAGAATAATAAACCACTTTAAGATGGCAGTGATGCATATGTATGCAAGTCTACACAGTGATGCCACTTTAGCTCTAATGTATTGCTGCTAAGAATAGAAAGTTGCAATAAAATAAAATTAACTAGAATGTTGGTAAAATTTCAGTACATATTAAAATTAATCTAAGTGAATTTTTTATATTAATATTACATAACTGTTGAAACTACCAAACCAACATTTTGAAAACTGTTGAACCTCCGTCGGCCACCACCACTATTTTCAAAGACAATCACAAACATCCATTCGAACCCGCAACCTTTTGGCTGGAGAGTGGATACACTAACCACTTAGCCAACCAGGCCAGCAAAACTGTTATTAATTTACTCATTTTACATTTAAAAGGCATTACGTTGTATTCACAGGATTTAATTCTATCATGGAATGTATCCTTGTTTATGTCAGTATGAAAATTCCACCATTTTAATCTGAGTTGAATTAGTTATTATAATAATCATCAAATGTGTGCATTAGAATCATAAAATGCAATCATACTAATAGATTCATGGATGAGTAGCTTTGTGCTGGGCATATGTTATTATTTTCAATAACAGAATAAAAACAGAATAGTAAAAAAAAAAAAAAATACTCATGATTAAAATTTAAAAAAAATTACAATAATAAATTGCAATTCTAATCAAAAGATTCATCTCCTTAATAAGGTGAACAACATTTCTAATCGGAATAACATTTGAACTAACCAATTTCAATTGTTAAATTCAAATTAAATTAGTCCTTAAATTCAAATATCGCTGAAACTATTGAAAGTATAGTACCTCAATACTGTAAAGCAAGAGAGTTCTGATGTTTATTTTCTTTGAAATAAAGAAAAAAAAATCAGATTGATAACTTGAATGAGTCTTAAATTACAACAACAATAACAACATGTTTAAAATTATATAAAATTTTTGCACATGTTTTCTGTGCAAAATTTCAATCCAAACTACCCAGTTATTCCTAGCAGTGTTATGAAAGTGTACAAAACTGAAAAATGGAGCAATAAGGCAGCAGCTATCAGTATACATATGCAAACAAAATGTATCTAGTCTCAAAGATAAGCCTAGCAAGAATTTGCAAATTACAGTGGTTTATAAAGCATTGTTTATTATATTTAAAGTTCATTAAAAATATACTATATCTTATTTTGTTTCATAGTACATTAACTGTTCATAATCAATAATTAGAACTACTACTTCTATTTAAATTTTATTATTTTGTTCAGAGTTTTCAAGAAAAATTCCAAATGATACCAAGAAATTGTTCAAACAAAGAGTTAGTCTCTTGCTTGCATCAAAACAATAACATTACTTCATATATATGAATAACATCAATGTTTTATAGAAGATTTAGAAGATTCATCAATAGAAGATTTTCTGATTAGATATGATTGTTTCTGAAGCTGGGGGCACCAGAGACAGTATCACTGCATTACATATAATTAAAACTAAATTAAATTAAAAAAAAAGAATATAGAAGATAAATGCGAGGAAGATGGCAAAATGTTCTGTAGGTTATTGAAAAAGCACAGAAATGGAGGAAAGAGTACTGTAAAAAAGAATTGGATGATAAAAGTGGCAAAATTATTTTGATAGATTGTCAAATGAAACAAGAAGTGACAGCATGGTGATAGAAAATATTCAAGAGGAATGCAGTCTGGAATACATAATTAATACTTGAGGTACAAAAAGCCATTAAATATATTTCATATTTTTATATGAAATGTAGAAAAGCAGCTATAGTGATACTGAACCAGAAATGCTCAACTATGGAGACATAAAGGTTTTACAGTAGCTACATTGCATAATTCAGAAGGCATGGGCAGAAGGTTTTAATTCCAGATAATTGGAGTAGAGCTCACAGAATACTTAGCTATTTATCCACTTTGTCTTTTCCAAAAGAAAGAAGGAAAAGAAAACTGAAAATCGAAGGCTTTTCCTGATTAGTGTTCCAGGTAAGATTTAAGCAGGCATACTTGAGAAGAGGCTAAGAACAACTGTGGAAGGGAAACTCGGAGAACAACAAGCAGGGTTCAGGAAAAAGAACTGTCAGAATCAGATTTTCACTTTTAAATAAAATAATTTAGAAATCATGGAAATATAAGAAACATCCGTATTTACATTTTGTAAATCTAGAAAAGAGAAAAGCAGTTCAAAGTGCTATAATTATATGGTATAAATGAGACATTACATTGAGTAATACATATTCTATATTAAAGTTGTAAATCAGCAGTTAGAACTGAAGGAGGTTTGATGTAAAATCAGGTGTGCACACTATCTTTACCCTCATTCATCATTTTCACGGATCAGACTATGAAATGCATGAAACCTTATATCAGAATTGCAGATGTTAATTTCAATTTTTAACTTTATGCACATGATGTTATATTCTTCAAAAAATCCATTACAAATCTGTAGAATTCCTTAACTAAATTGAATAAGTGCTGTAACAAATTTGGTATGAAAATCAGTAACAAAAAAAACACTCTGAAAATAGGCAGGAACATTGAAAAATCAGCTGCATCCTAAATGGGAAATCTATAGAACAAGTAAAACATTTCACCTATTCAGGCATGATTTTTAGAGATGGCAAATTAAATTTGGAAATAGACAGAATAAGGAAAGCTGGTATGGAGGAGAGTGGCCTGAGTAAATTTATATGGAATGAGAGAAATTAGCCAAATTTTATATTCTTGAAATTCAAATTAATTGTAACTGATGAATCTGAGAACTGGTTCAGAAGTACAATGGTTGATCAAAGACTGGAAACCATATATAAGAGTTCTGAGAGAAATCAGAGGTGAGAACTGATTACATTAACGGCAGAATAAAATTAAAAATGAAGATATTAGAAAGGAACCTGACATTTTTTAGTATTTAGGAATGTGTGAACAGAGCTAATCTCAGATAGTATGGTCACTCAAACAGAATGGTAGAGGAAAGGTTAGGAAACCAAGTGTATGATGCCATAATGGCAGGAACATATGGACTGATGCAGTTAGATCTGCCTTAAAATACTACAATATAAGATCTGACAATGGAGTTCCAATATATAATCAACTAAGCTGGAGTGTTGATAAGAAGTTAGTAATAATGTAAACATTTTATTTAATACTATCACAGTATCCTGTACTCCCCCCCCCCTACGAGGATACATATCAAGAATTGGATGATAATGATAAAAAAAAAAGAAAAAAGTTTCAGTTAAATATTATTAACAGGTGCCTGGTAACCTAAGATCATCAGAGGAAAGGGAAACTTACAAGTTTTCCTTTCCTCTGATGATCTAAGTTACCCAGTGTCAATGATTAGAGGAAAGCCCTTCCCCCAGTTGGTCCAGTTAGTTAATCTTTGGTACAGGTAAGTAGGGTTTGTGCCTGGGAGTTGACATCTGCCTTGAAATATTATTTTAATATGAGTCTTGCACTGGGTCTAGTTCCAAAGGAGTGGAAGGAGGGCAAGATTGTGCTGCTTCATAATTGAGATGATAGAACTCAGGCATCAAATTATAGGCTTATCTGTGTGTCAAGTGTTGTGGTTAAGTTGTTGGAGAAGCTGGTGAGAACTAGGATCCAGAATTGGATTGACAACAATGGTATCATCTTTGATGGACAGCATAGATTTGCTAAAGGGAGGTCATGTTTTAGTAATCTACTTACTTATTACAGTAAGGAGATAACTTCTTTGGATAAAGGAGAGGGATGCACAGTAGTATACTTAGATTTTGCAAAGGCTTTTGATAGATTAACCACATGATAAGTTGATACCTCCAGAGAGTCCAAGCATTTTATGCACACTCTTATGCTTTTTGTATGTTTATCTTACTTCTCACATCTATTGGGAATGCTGAACATTACATGAGGGCACACTACTCCACTACATCCAACTCACCATCACCCCTATGTGATTCTCCAACTACAATACACAACAACATTACTTATGAAGTGAATGAATTTTTTCTTCATGGACTGATAAACACATTAATGTATAAGTAGTTAACATATTTGCTTCAACACTGTAGTTATATAAGGTAAAAATTAGCCATTAACAAAAGCTTATAAATTTGCCAAATCCAGGATTAAACAAGTGCCTATGCTACATTAGGTGATCACAGTACAGCCAAGCTTACATCTGACTAGTGAGCCATTCAAGCTCTGGAGGATGGGTTTGCAAAAGGAACTTGTGGCATGAATTGGAGATGGACTGACAGGCATCTAAAAGAGTTATATCCTAGTGCTGAATCTGAGAGGAGGAGGGTGACATGGTGTACTACAGGGTTGTACTCTGACCACAGTTGCATAACTTGTATATTAAGGGGAAGTCTTGAGTGTTGTATTTGGTTATTTGCTAATGATGCTAAGTTAGGAGAATGGTAAGGAATGTAAATCCCTGTAAGACGATTTGAACATGCTGGTTATATTACACTGAATGCTAGTTCACTGTTGCTAAGTGTAAGGTTATGCATTCTAGATGTAGACATTGCAGGCAGAGTATTATATTAATGGAAATTTGTAGGATATATTCAATGAAGCCAGAGATTTGGGGGTTATTGTGAACAGTGAGTTAAAGTTTAGGAATCAAGTCTAAAGTGGTTAAGTCATTATATTGGATAATGTCAGTACACTATTAACGTTAAAGAGAACACTAACCTATAGGAATAAAAAAAAGTTATTCTCTCACTTTAGAAGGCTTTGATAAGACCAAACCAGACTACTCTGCATATATGGCTATCTTGGCTTCAAGGAAATAGGGAGACACCACTTCAAAAAATTCAGCAGTGAGTAACTAAAATGGTAAGTCGCCTATGATGATTTAACCTTTCAGTCATATCTGACTCTT